>NC_142725.1:3643181-3946363 GCF_055471065.1 Atractosteus spatula
AAACCAAGATAAGAAATCACACAGGATAGAAACATATGTTTAAAACTTTCCAGTTCAGTGATTATTGGTGTCTCAGGGACTCAAATTCAGGATTGCCATCACAGAAACAGAAAATAAATGAACATGAAAAGCAAAGCAATGCCTCGGTCAACAGTCTGCAAATTGTCAGGGACGTTCTCTGAAAGCTCTCATTTGCATTTTTTCCAAGGACAAACACTAAAGTGCCCTGTTGGTCTCTTTAAATTAAAAATCTTGCTTGATGTTATTTTTTCTTTCCAAACCAAGTTCCTAAGATTATCCCAAATATCTGGCTCTTCTACTGCTGCTAATTAATTTTAAGTGCTCTGCTGATTTTCAAACTCTTGCAAACTCCCCACACCTGTCCCATTCGCAGCACAGTTGTCACACAATATTCACATTTTAAATAAACAGCAACGCTAACACCTGCAATGTCATACTGTCAACTCTGCGTAGAAGAAACTAGCATGGCAATGAGAAAGAGAGGAGAACTTCAAATCAAACCAGATGAAAACATTTAACCAGGCCCATGACTGGACCCAAATGGAGACCCAGAGTCTCCCACTGGCTGCCACTGTTTCCCTCCACACTACAGTACAGTGCTGCTAAGCAGGAGAAAGAGGCAGCAAGGACAGAGGTCACCTGAGCTGAAAGATTGTCTGTTGTAACAGTTTGGCTCTCTGTTTTTATCAAAACAGAAAAAAGGAGCATTTGATTTTTTTTTAATGAGATCACTTGTAGGGCCCAACTCCACATCTCAAGCGCAGGTCAAAGTCAGTCTTGTAACGTTCAAGAACAAACAAAATGAAGCCATTGTCTAGTAATCCATGCCCGATACATCAAGTAACATCTAGCAATCCTACACAACCCTGGCTTCTTGCCCATTGTGCAGGAAAGACTGCGGGCTAATTTCTAGAAAACATGATGTTGCTGCAAATATTTTCATAAAAGGCACTGTAAAAGCATTTATATTATCGTATTACATTGTAGCGGGTGAATATAGATAAATAAATGTACATAGTATTAACCTCTAATGGTCCTTTACAAAATTATTTTCTGGAATATTTTCTTCCACCTGCTGTCGTTTCATCTTTGCAAGTAAAATAAGGCAGAGAGGTGTTTCACAAATGTCCTGTACACAGGGTTTTTATAAGCACAGCTGGTTGGTTAACGTGTTCCCCAAACCACTGATCCTGAGGCAGCAGGCTGGGAAGAGAGGTAGAAATTCACTAAACAAATTGGAGAAACAAAAAAAAGATGGCTTCAGTTTTGAGGCCATGTAAATCTGCAAATAGAATTCTTTCTTGAGCAGGCATAACGTCATGCATTTCTTCCCATAATGATGGCAGTTTGAAAAAAAAGCAACTAATTTTGTGACAAAGAGATTATAGAGCCTTGGAGAGTGCTCTACAACCAGGGAGCTGGAAGTGAAGCGCGAGACGGCAGCTTCAGAGCACAAACACGAAAGGTTACCAATTAAAAGGAGGCGAAGGCGTGAAGGCAGCCAAGTGTGGCTGTGTGCGCACAGGGCTGGAGAGCTTGGAGGAATGTGTTTCTGAGAGAGAGAGTTTTTGAGACACTGGATGTTAGAGCAAGGAGGAACGAGAGGGGGAGCCTTAGACAGAGGGGCTTCGAGTTTTGGGATGAAGGTGTTTACACACATGGGAAGACCGGAAAAATGTTTGCTTGGGTGAACTAATTTCTAAAATAAACAGCAGCAGGACTTTAAGTCTAAGCAGAACTGTTCCATCTGTGCACTGGTTTTTGTGGATATTTGGTTGTCAGAAAAAATGTGTGACTGTGCATAGTGCCAATGGTCTTGGGATATGTACAAGATTGCAAATGTGACTGTGTTTGTTTGAGAATTCCCTGTTTTCTTATTCCAAGTATAGTGCTTAAGACTAAACTATAGGCATCCACATGCAAACGTCTGCTTCATTAAAACTATACTGAAAATTTACTCCCACAAGAAGTACCTGAGGAGATGTAATAGTCTGGACTCAATTCCATGACATCACTCTAAATACATTTTTCACTAAGAATTCAACAAAGCAGTTTTCATTATCTGTGAGCACTTCACAGTTCCATATCTGAGAGAGCAAATCGCTGCAGTATTACACATATTAATGTTTCAGTTTCCACTGTGCAGGATGGATCAGCACCAGCTCTAGTGTGTGATGATAAATGTCTGATGCATTTGGGAAACAAGCAAAAACACAGCAGCCTGTGCAGAAAAGCACAGCTGTAACCTCTTACCAGGATGCATGAAGGGGGGCTCAGCTGGAGGTGGGGGTGACACCCAGTGAAATGTGAGAGTGAAAGCCAGCAAATTCAAACTGTGGTAATTATGTTTCACATCATCTCTCTCTCCAGCATCTGGTTACCACAGGTAGCGCCAGCACCGTAAGTGCAGACAGACAGGCACAGCTCACACTCTAGGGGGGGTGGGGGGGGGGACCTGCACTGGCAGACTTGTACAAGAAGATGTAAAAGGAAGAACTGACTTAAGAAAGATTGGTAAAGCAACTACAGCTACTGGACACTCAGCTGTGTCACATGCCTTCCAAGAACTAAGACAGTTATCAGTTTCTGCAGGACAGCAGGCTTTTCCATGTAAGGGCCAAGAGAACCTTTCCCTTACACTAGCAAAGCTACCTAAAGCTCTACAATATTGGCAGTTCATCCAAGCTCTGCACAAGTCTGATGTGATTGTCTTTCTGACATGTTAATAGGAGCAGATTTACAGTCTAGGCTGGCGCTGTTAAGGAAAAATCCTCTGCAGGGATACTGAACTGGCCAATAATGGCAGCAGTGGCTGTGGGGGCTACAGTCTTCGACCAGCATTAATGTTTCAACTTGATAACAGGGCCCCCAGTCAAAGACTAATCAAACAGCCTGTTCTGCAGCTCTCTACACAGTCACACAGTGAAGCACTAGAATTCCTGATTTCCACACTCTCATGCTTAATCTCCCTCCCAACTCATGCTAGAAAAAGACAAATATTTGACTGGAACAACTTTCAATGCAAAGCCATAAACTGAAAGTAAACACACATGGGCTGAGAGTTTTAGTTGAGAGCAACATGTCTGTGGCTTCTAAGAAATTCTGAAACATCTGTCTGGTTAACCGAGCAAGATCATGTCCAGGACAAGCTCAAAACAGGCGGAATATTGCGGGATAAGTGCACAAATGTTAAAGTAAAAACCCCAACTAAAAGTGCACAGGTGTCAAAAGCTATAAGAAGGAAACATACTATCTTTGGGAAGAGGAACTCTTCATGCTCTGCTGCAGGTATGGATCTCTCCTGAGCTTCTCTTTGAATTGAAATAAACAGTTTTCAAACAGTTTGGTCTCCCTTGAAGTGAACACCAGGTTAGGAAGAAAACATTTCCCTTGTTTCAGGGTTTGGGAGTCTTGCGATCTGACAGAGAAATCAAAGCTTCTGAAGTTTCAGAATGCCAGAGCAGGGAGCTACAAAAGGAACTAACAGAGTCTTGCAGCTCCACGCTGAGAAGAAAGTGACAACGTAACTGTAGAGCCTCCTTTGTCATATCACTGAGTGTGTCCCCACATTACAAGTGCTGTGTGGGTCCTGGACACTATTATAGCTGGTGACAGGAAACCCACTACGTAAGAATGTAAGACAATTTATGAAGGAGAGGACAGTATTCAGGCTATCTGGCTCATTTGGTTACTAGTTTAAAATGGTTTATGCAACATGATGGACTAGTGAAGACTAATGAGCTCTGGAGAGAAAAACATTGTAGGAAAAGAGAGGTCTGGATTTAAGAAACAATTAAGACGTTTAATTGTTGCTCTCAGCAGACACTTAGTAAAATATTCACGTGTAGATGGGGGAGCTGAATGCCATGAGTTTCACATCTCTGCCATGCAAGTAATGCCTAATGAGGCTGTCAGGTGTTCTGATACATTGAAATTGTAATAAAGGATCCAGCACAGGGCTCTGGCTTTGCCAATACAGAGCCAGAACAGTGACATAATGAGAACTGAATAGACTGGAATCCCCTGAGCAGAAAGCAAAAATTTGTAATACAGCAGGTTCAATACACAGACAACAAAACACCAAGCACACACGAAAGCAGAACACAGCAGTATCTATCATATCCTGGCCTGGCACATCATTTAGGGCCTCACAAATGCTCACGTAATGACATAGATTTGGAAGTGAGGTGGAAAAACTATAATGTTGCCCTCTTTATGCAATTTAAACAGTATCCTGCATGCTGGATCTTATATTAACCAAGGAAATAAAACGTACAGCACAAAAAAAAAAACCCTGTTGCAGTCCTGTTCTTTCTTTTTCAGAAACCTTTTTGTTGTCACCCTGGACAACAAGGCTTTGACAGTAGCCTCCAAGCTCTATAATCACTGTGTCACAAAACTTGTGGCAAACACATTATTGGATATTTTTATACATCTGCGGACATTAAATATCTGGAACAGAATTACTGTTTTCACACTGCAGTGTTGCAGAACTTATTTAAACTTTGGATCCACAGAACATGTGTGCCAGAATACCACATTGAAATGTGTTTAAAAGTTTAAATCTGGGATCTAATGAAGGAAAACCTTATGACAGCTGTGAAGCACATGTTGCTTTGCATTGGTTGGTATTCCGCCAAAAGAATTGACTTTGTTTAGTTTACAGAAAGCATAACCAGGAGTTCATAGTTTTAAATAGTTTTTTAATATATATATATTTTTTTTATATATTCATAGTTTATATATACTTTTAATGAATTGCACTCAGTGTATAGTGTGAAAAAACAAGCCCTAAGCTACCTGAAGATAGTATGGATGAGAAACTATAAACATAGTATTGACAATATGTTAAAATCAATATTTCTTCTACAAAAGAACACAGTATTGTCATTTCTAAATTAAAATCACAAAACTACAGTTATTTGCAAAAGTATTAAAACCTTTTCACAGTTCTCAAATTTTGGAAATTTAAAACTTTTGAACAAGCCACACAACTAGCAAGAAGAATGGGTGAAAATTGTACCAGTGTACCAAGACTTGCCCGAAAGACCCACAGCTGTAATTGCTGTGAACCTATACAGAGATCACAGGTTTAAACACTTACACAATCGACGCATTTCAGTTTTTCTCCTTAGTTTATACTGACATTTGTTATAATTCATCTTAGCCTTATGGTCTCAGTGTGAAATTCAGGATTTACATAAACTGCTAAGGTTAAAAATATGTAGGTAATAATTTATTTTCTAATCGCTTACTCCTGGTGAGGGTCACAGAAGTAAATGGCTGAGCAGTGCAGACTGGTCTTCCCTTTCTCCAGCAGGTGTCTCCAGCTCCTCCTGGGGGATTCCCAGGTGCTCCCGGGCCAGCTGAGAGATTTAATCCCTCCAGCACATCCTGGGTCTGCCCCAGGGTCTCTTCCCAGAGAGCCATGGCCGGTACCCTTTCAGCAGGAGGCACCCAAGGGGAATCCTCACCACATGCCTGAGCCACGTTAACTGGCTCTTCTCAATCCACAGGAGCAGTGGCTCTATTCCAGGGTCCTTACACATTGCTGAACTCCTCACCCTGGTATGGAGAGTAAGGAGACCTAAGGAAAAACCTAATTTCCATCACTGATATCCACAATCTCATTCTTTCAGTCACTACCCAAAGCTCGTGACCACGGGTGAGGATGGGGATGCAGTTCGACCAGAAAACTGAGACCTGTGTCTGAAAACTTGGCTCTGTATATTATTTTTAATTTCACAAAATGGAACACAATAGTAAAGGTGTAATTGTGTAAAAGAGACTATATACAAAGAGACAGTTGTCACGATCGCTACTCCTCCTCTTAAGGGCGCTCCAGCCCTTCCTTGTTCTGCCCCATTACCTGCACCTGTTCTTTATTCCAGCCCCTCTTCAGTTCCCCCTTAAAAGCCAGACGCAGACATAATTCGAGGCTCTTCATTGAATTCCGTTTCATGAGAGCCCGGGTCCTGCTGCGTCTGGCTCCATTATGGTTTTAACTTTCTGTTCCTGATCCCCCCCGCTGGTCCCAACCCGGTTTCTGGTTTTTAATCCCCTGGATGGATTGCCTGGCCATGGACTTATGCTTCTGTTTTGGTTTCCCATTTGGACTTCGTCTTGGATTGTTCGCCCCGGACTCACTTCCCCTGGACACCTGCACACCTTGGACACGCCCCCCTGTCTCCATACCCGTCTCCTGCATGACTTTTTCCCCAGTGTTTCCTCACAAATCCGGAGTGTGTCATCTGCATAGGGCCCGGAAAGAACTGTTCGTGACAACAGTAAGTGGTAACATGCCTAAGGAAATGGGTCTATCCACACCTGAAATAAGTAAGGGTCATATGAAAGGTGTTTTGTCTTTTCTGCTGCCTTCCCTTCTGACATTTTCCCACTTCACCTGACTGGACCAGCGGAGCTTTCTAATCAAGTGCTCAGGAAGAACGAAGATGAATATCTTACAAGGCACAACCAGAGCAAATGCACTGGAGCAGATCTGATCCCTGGATCAGAGCTCTGCTGATAATCTGAGACAGACAGGGCTAAGGATGCAGCAGGGATTTATGGGATTACATGTTTCATCCAGCAGGCTGATGATTCAAAGGGCAGGGACAGGATGAAGTGGACACCCTGGTATCTCCTGGTAACAGTAGAGGTCAGGGAACAGGGACACACAACTCACATACTGTACTTCCCAGCTATGGCAGCCGACTACTGAACAAGACCATAAATTCACTCATAGGGCTTTATACAACCAGCTTCTTAATTACATAACAGCCTTAACTACTAGTCACCCTACAGACGGGCAAAGAAATTTTTCATACTGAAGTGCTGCAGTGGAACAGATTGGACAGATTTCACAATTATTTAGGGCATGAGGCTGGGGGCCCTTTGCCTTTTAGACAGCAGAATGCAACACACTACCCCTGACCACTTCACCAACTCTATTGTCATCGCTGCTCCCTCCTATCAGCCCAGCCAGACCTGGAGGCTTGGCTGACTTCTCAATCAGGAGTTAAGTCACGTATGTAAGGCCTCATCTGGAAGGGAAACTTGGTGCTCCGACCCTTTCATATTTTAGTTGATTACGTGCACCTGCCCCCTGTTTTGTCTGTTAATATTTAAGCCTGGCGCTCCCACTATTCCTGGCTCAGCATTGGGATATGGATGCCCGGAAGTCCACCTACCAGCAGGTCCAGGAGAGACCCAACGGCATAGGCTTCATCATGGCGTCCTGACCATCTGAGTCCGGGGCTCGCAACACCAGGCTTTGTTACCCTGGTCTTTATTCCCTGTTTCTGTTCTGGATCCCGTTCCAGTTTTAACCTTGTTTGTCTCGGATGGATCCTCTGGTTCCTGGACTCTGGACTGCATCCCGGATTCCCCCCTTTGACTGTCTGGATTTGTTTGCCTGCACCACGCCCCCAGAACACAGAATCACCGCCGTCCTGCCCCCCTGTCTGTCAGCCTGTCCTGATCCTCTACGTCTTTTTCCTGTTGTCCTTCTCCACTTACTTCTGAATTATACCATCTGCATAGGGTCCTAAACTACGCTTCACGGACGTTACAGCTGTCCTTGAACAAACCCTTAGGTGCACAGGAATAGAGGAGGACATCAGATCTTTCCTACTGTCCCAAAAATATATCTCTGGGAATACTGAACCTCTGTGTGCTTTAGGGAGTGTTCCACTGTTGATTTTAGGACAGAGGTCTCCAACCCTGGTCCTGAAGAGTCACCCATTTTTAAACAACTCCTGTGAGCTACTGATGAAGCAAGTAAGTAATCTGTTCACTTAAGAGAACTTTGGTACTTGAGGGGTGATCGCTATGTATATTTCACTCCTAAATGGCCTCTAAATTAATCAATTTAACAAATCACCTGTTTAATTCATTACAATGGAATTGTTCCATATCTTTAGGATTTGGTAATTTGCTGGACTCTCCGGGACCAGGGTTGTAGATCTCCATTTTGGGTAAACTGTTTTGGCTGTTTGTCATGTACACTGATAGCTAATAAAAAGCCCCTAATAAAAAATCTGTCCCATTCCTGGACATACTGTAGCAATAGTGCCCTCCTGCTCCATTTCTTTCCCTGCTGCTAGAGCACCACCAGGCTTCAGAAGCATACAGCCAGCTGTACTGTTAATTCCTCAGATCAGCACACAGGCAGCCTGTTATTGTAAATGACAATGACTGACTGAAAAAGGCAGACCTTAGCTTGCCTAAGTGAAATTGTAAATGCATTTTAAATGGCAGTAAGTTTCTAAGATTCAACACCTTGGAAAGACAGCTTTTCTCTTGCCCTCTGGAGAACAAAAGCAAATATCCTAGATGTCACTAACATTTTAAAATCATTGCAGGAAAAAGGCGTATTGCTGCTTTTTCTCAGGAAAGGTACATTTTAACACCAGAAACCCTTTCCAGCCCACTGTGTCAATCTGTTGACAGTGCTGCACACTGTAGTAAATGTTTTCTCTCCAGAAGTAAACTGTTTAAATGCACTTATCCGACATTATAAGAAAGTCAAAAAAGTGTAAAATCAACCTAATGAAATGCAGAATGTTGCCTTTTTAATAGAATGACCATAACCGATCCCTCACAGTTAATTTTGTGTCTTCCCATGCATACAACAATTAATAAAACACTCAAAACAACACTGAACATAGGGTGTTATTACAGCCTCCTTGGTTAGTTTTGTTTATGCTGTTGTAACAGGCAGACAGCTACAGCCTTGGCTGAATGCTGTGTAGTCAACTGGAGTGGTGGGAAAAGTTCTCTAGCTCTGAAATGTCAATTGCACCGGTGCTGACAGGCATTTCCACTGTGTTACCACTGGTGAGGAGATTGGACCCAGCACTGTCACCAGAGAAGAACTGCATATCTTCAGGGTGAGAGGGAGAGCACTGTGCCCTGGTTCTGCTAAAGACACTGTCCCCTCTACTGCACAGCCACACTGTCCCACACTGTCTCCTCTGATGTACAGCTACACTGTCCACACTATCCCCTATTATCAACAGACACACTGTTCAACACCTTTGCACACTAAACAATTTATTCAAATCAATTAGTAAATAATGTTGATTCAAATGAAGGAAAAAAACATTTATGACTGTGACAATGAAGTGCTGGTCTTAAAATCCCTTCTGTTTCTGTGATTGAGATATAGTGTAACAGTGGTACAGTATGTACTGCAGTCTGAGTATCAGAGTTGAAAAAGTAATCTATTTTTCAGTAACCTGTTTCACAGGTTTTGTTTTGTTTTTACAGAAAGTTACTGCTCAAGAACAAGGTTCACAATGTTTAGCTTAGTCCTGTCATTATGTTCTTGGAAGTCTCAGCTACAGATGTGGAAGACTTCAGTTTTTTTCACAAGCAGGACCAAAAAAGACTCAGAAGAATTAAAACAACCTACATATACCACAGATTGCGTCCCAGTGAACTTTTATTTGTCTCACATTCAAATGAACACCCCTCTCATTGGTGTAACTACAAACACATATCCAAGCTGTGTCAGAGCTAAAAATAACATCTAAAACTTGGATGCCCAGATATGACAAATACAACTGCAGTGCATGTTGTGAATCTGAGCTTCACAGCAGCAGTGCTCTCTTTGTGTTAGAAACAGGTCATTCACATGGTGAAGCCTTTTCTGATGTGCCATTCCTTTCACTTCTGTCTGTATTAGGAGATTGTAAAGGGGCAGGAGCAACAAAGAGCTTTAAAAATCCAGTCTTTGTTTGTGCACAGTACATTAACAAACACCTCCATACACAAGGATTAAGTACAATCTTCCCTTATCCAGTGCTGTTGTGTTTTTCTGACATGAAGCTTTTCCACTTCAAATTGAGTGAGTTTCAAATTCTTTCACGAAAGGCATATTGAACAGCCCTGAGATTCTGCTCCTCACTATGATACATGAACAGGCTCAAGCTCTTGGTTATTCCAGTAAGAACTTCAACCCACACAATAAAGAAATAAGAAAGGGCATGACTTAGCTCATAAATGTAAAAAACTATAGAAGGTGGTGGAGACAGCTGAGGCCATCACTGGTATAGAACTCCCTGCCATTTAGACCATCTTCATCACACGCTGCCTCAGAAAGGCAAATAATAGAATCAAAGACCAAACCCAACCTGGGAATGTTCCACCTAGGGCACCTTTCTCTCCTCTACCTTCTGGCAGAAGATTTAGGAGTATAAAAACCAGACCTGTAGGTCCAAAGAAAGCTTCTACCCCACAGCCATAAGACTCCTAAACTCCTCCTCTTAAATCCTCCCCCACTCACACCTCTCTGTTTTTCAGGTGTCACTTGAAGAATGCTCCATAGCCAAAACATTGTCTCTCTTTTTTTCCTTTCAGCATGGAATAATCCCTTACCTGTTCCTTTGGAACAAACAATGCACAGAGGGTTTATCTGGGGGAGTCAGTAAATAGGAGACAGGTCATGTGTATAATAATTCTGGATCTAAAACCTAGATGCAGACATCCTGACTGAATTCCAGATTGAGGATCTCTGCTACTGATATTCTAGTTGATGAATAAGAGACCTTATGGCTTTGCTAACTTCCTTTGTTAGTGTAAGTTTTCACTGAGTATTGCAAACTTGCAGGTCTGTGAGTTTCCATGACTAAGGTTGAAAGCCCCATCACTCTGGTATTCTTCCAAACCTTGCTGAGCTTAGATAAAGGGTCCTGTCCTGTCCTGAGGAATTCCGATAAAGCCTCCCTTTTAGAAACACCTGCTACATCCCACTCTAAATATTTACAGGCAGAAATAGCAAAAAGCCTTGAAGAAATTAGATGTTTTTCAAATAGCATAGCTCAGTTATGTTAGAATAAAGATAAAGAGGAACTGTTTATATAGCCAGAGTGTATCTCTTAAAGGCCATGGACCAATTGTGCAAAAAACAAAAGAAAACATTTAGATCACAGAAGAAATTGATATATTTTTCACCTACCATGAACCTAAGAATCTCTCATGTTAACAAGATCTCCTAATCAACTGCAAATGACTCAGACAGACCAGAGGACTGTGATCCGTAAATGGGCTGGCTGTCAATAGTGAAACAGCAGGGTGCACAAATCAGCCTTTGACAGAAAGGTATTAGGCAGACCAATGAGTGGGACATTACAGTCACTCAGTCCACACAGAAAATAGAAGACAAACAAGAGGCTTGACTGACTTGAGAAAGAATGCAAACAGATAGCTCTGTAATACTGCAATCCCTCTAGATGTTGAATGAGTGGAACTCTAATAAATGGAGCAGTATTTCATCACACACCCGTTCACTGCAAAAACTGAGCTGTAAAGTTAACAGAATACACAATGCTATGCTAAATTTACTTCATTTCTCTCGCCCTAGAAGTCTTAGCACTACATCTGGCATTTATGTAATTACAGAAATTACATTGCAGATCAATTTAATTTCATATTGTCTGTTGCATCCATAAGCTAAGGAACTTATACTCCCCTCCATTCAATGTCCCCACTTCAAGCCATATTAATAATAGCAATAATCTGCTAATCTAATAACAATAACATTTCCTCTCCCGTGAAGCACTAAGAGTCAGCACTGGCTCTGTTGAATTGCAAGGCAGTGCAGACAGCCTTTGAAGCTCCATTAATCACCCAACATCAATCAGCAAAAAAATACACTCAGAACATTACCTCTCTCCTCCCTTCCCCCTGCCCACCAGTCCTGTGTGGCTAATGTAGCAATTCTGTTGTGCACGAGCTCTCTCACTGCGCTGGCAGATGAGATTTTCGGTTTCAGCTGAGAAGACACGGGAGCTCAGCCCATATGGATCACTGTTCTCCATGCCAAGCTTAATGCCCAGTGAAGTGCATGTCTAATGTCCTTAACTAAGGCTGGACATCTACTGACAGTGCCGCCACACCCAGGCCTATAGCATCTAGACTACTCCATTCCACTGAGAAGAAATTAAGCACTGTCACCAAAAACAGTTTTATTAACAAATCATTAAAAAAGAGATACGTTTTATAGAAATAAGAGATAAGTCAGCCTCCTTGATGCTATTAATGCCTTAATGCGTTAGACCACAGCTGTCCAATCCTGGTCCATGGGGGTGGGTGTATCTGTAGGTTTTCATTTCAACTAAGCTCTTTACAACCTAGATCAGCAAGTTAGTTTCTTAATTAGACCAATACAGCCAATTCACCCATCAGATCAGGTACTACTGCCTTAAACAGACCCTGAAAATCTGCAGACACTTGGGCCCGCAAGGACCAGGATTGGATAATCCTGTTTAGACATTATAGATTCCCTCAAAACCTAGCAGTTTCTCCTTTCAAATTTGGACTTTTCTTAGACTTTAAAACTACTCACCAGAACCTCCCAACCATTGACACTCCCCTGATTTTTAAATCACATCATGGACTAATGCTATCTCAGAATAAAATGGCCATTTTTTTTGTTTTTTTATATTTGTAACTGGACTCTCAGATTGCTTGGACAACAGGCTAGGCTAGAGAGCTAGCAGCAAGTCTTCTTTTGTAATGACCAAATATTGATATCTCTGTTTATTATTCATGACATCCTTTCATTATAGGGGGAGAGGAGTGTGTGTTAGGGATTTCAGTATTTTAGTAGCCCTATAAAATCCTGAATGTGTTCTGTATAACAACTGTATTTTACAAAACATGTAGATGTTATAGGATGCTAAATATTTTTGCCTGCTCACCAATAACATTGGGAAATATGATGCTATGTATCACATGTTCTCTTAACATATCATTATTAAATCTTTCGCCAACCACTGCATATCTTCCATTACATTGGACATTCCAGTTCTTTCCTGTGTTAAGATCTTAGAAATCTGAACACCCCTGAGATGCTTTGTGTAATTTCTAAGATTTTTAAAACACTGTGATTTGAATTGTTTGAATTTTTTGTAGCATAATGCATATTAATAAAATAATACAATTGTTTTTGTAAGAATTTATTATCTGCTCTTTAAATCATTACTTTGCTGTACTATGCCCACACCAATGATTCACAGTGGAATATGAACAAATTATTTTTAAAATTATAAGTGGTTATGAAAACAGGCTCTATATGATAAAATGTTCAACTGGATGTCAGAATTCTGAAACAGATAAAAGGAATTCAGTTTTTTACTCTTCATAATGCCCCTTCCCCATGCACTGTCAATCTTTCTTTTGAAAAGATTTTACACCTGTCCTTAAGCATACTGCCCTCTAAAAAGACCAACTGACTGCCAATGTCAGTGCCTGCCGCAGTTTTAGAGGAACACTGAAAGAGTACTCTAGATTATTATGTCATATTTACCAAAATTTCCTCAGGAACATGCTGAGACATATCAACTTCAAAGGAAAATGGTTAAAATGCCAGATGTCACAAGTTCTGGCACTCTCTGCACCATACACCCAGTTATAACAACATACTGTACGAACAAAGACATAAACTTTAATCAAAAGGCTACAATACTCTCATACAGTACTGTATATAGCATATATTATCTGTAATAGCTTAAACAAACATTTGGTGCAAGCACATCATCCCTACCGAGAAGCATGGTGGTGGCAGCATGGAAAGGATGAACCGTAGAATGGCAGAGGAGAGGAAAGACCCTATGCATAGCGGCGAGACGGGGGTTGGCCCGGGCTCAGCTGTTCAGAGAATGCCGTATAGAAACCTATGCCCTTAGGTAGCGGACGTGGGGCGACCTGGTGCTAGGTGGGTTTCAGGACATCCGAATCTCAATGCTGAGTGAAGGCAAAGTGCAGGTCCCAGAAATATATAGCCCAGGGAAAGAGGGAGACCGGAAGGACAGCAAAGCAGGAAAACCAGGGACAGGACAGAGTAGAAGCGCCCTCTGGCTGTGTGACAGCTTCGCTGTGTCAGGGCCTGAATAAGTTGTGAAAATAGAAAGGAAAATGGATGGACCAAAGTACAGAGAAATGCTACAGTAGGAAAACCTGCTGCAGTGAGACCTGCGACTTGGGAGAAGACTCAAGTTCATCGAGGACAAGGAACAAAAACATACAGTCAAAGCCCCACTGAAGAGGCTTAAAAACAAAAAAGTCAAAGCCTGAACCTCAATCCAGTCAAATGGCCAAAATTGTAAACTGTTGTTCAACAATGGTCCCTTTCCAGCTTAAGTAATGGGCAATAATTGCAGTGTCCAGATGTGCAAAACTGGTAAGAGACTTATCCAAGATTGTTGTAATTTCAGCCAAAGGTGCCTCTACCAAATATAGACTCAAGGATGAAAATACTTATGCAATCAGTTATTTGTTTTATATTTATAATTAATTAGGAGGATCTGTAGAATTTTGTTTTCACTTTGACATTATAGATTATTTTGTGTGTGGATCAATGGCAAAAATCCCAGTAACACAGTAAAATGTGAAAACGTCCAGAGAAAAAAAACGGTACAGTGGTTTGAAAATAATGGAAATTGCAACAAGTTCAAAGACCGAGGTCTGCAAAGTCAGCCTTCTGCTTGAGCTCCAGCCATCCCAGCAGCATATTTACAAGAGGAGCTTGGGTCTTGACTACTCCAAGATTCCTGACTTCATTGTAATTCAACCTCTGAAAATCATGATGGACTTAAAAAAACAGAAGCCGACAGGATCCTCACACTGGTCCTAACATATTTCAAATGTCTCAGTAGTTCAGAACCTAGTACGATGGCACAGCACTGGAACAATGTCCTCTTCACTCCCTACAGAAGCCTCTCTTTCTGGGTTCAGGGCTCAAGACAAATTAACTAAAGCGTAATCATTACTCCACCCACACCTTCACCAAAAACTGGCCTCACCCAAACTAAAGAACCTCCTCCTCCACCTCTCTTCCCATATCCTTGGAAAACTGGCAGTTCTTCAGGGACACGCACAGTGAGCCTCATTACCCTGTGAAAACATATGTGCAATATGTGCAGACAAGCACCAGTCTTGACCTTTGGAAATCATTAATCCCAACAGCAGTAAAATGTGAGCCGATCTCCAGGGCTGAAGACTCTGCCTTAATTTGACAGAAATGTGGGAGATGGGTGCTGTGATCTTGCTGTGAATTTAGCTCTCATTAGAATGAGAAGCTTGTCACAGAGTTCTGTACAGAGCGTGCTGTAGCCTCACAATGGCACCTTGCAGTACGTGAAGGAACAACACGTATTGAGTACTCACAGCCAGGCTCTGCTATAACTGGGAAAAAATAGCTCAGTCCCTGGGATAAAACCTGCTCAACTGTACAAGAGGAGAGGAGAAGAAATTCTCTCAGCACGTGTCTGTCATGAAACCCTGTTTCAATTCAACTTTGACCACCAACATCACACATTCCAGGAACAATGCTAACAGTGCACGATTAAGTAGTTCCTGTTAAAAGTGAGGATCATTTGCAATTAAGTCATCAAAGGCATCCATAAACCAAAGTTAATTTGGTTTATGGATGCCTTTGATGACTTAATTGCAAATGATCCTCACTTTAATTTACCTTCACAGATAAAAGAAAAAAATGGTTTGACCTCTTAAGTGTTAGTGGCATTAAAACACTACTTTCTTACAAGGAATATCATGCAGTTTTAAAGTGTCTTTTGAGAGCTATCAGTGGTAATGAGTTATAGGAATGTGAATATGAAATCTGGCCATTTCACATGACTAGAAAAGCAGAACCATTTAAACAGATTTCTAATTTCTGTTTTCTAATTTCTATTTTAACTTCTAATGAAAGAGTCAAAGGCAGCAGTCAAGGCCAGCTGTTTCGTTCTCATTATCATCAGCGCGACATAGCTACTGTAGCTCTGAGCAGTGAGTGAGGCATGTACACAGTATGTGTTTTACAATGGACACTGTGATATTAATGGTTAAAAAAACATCACACGCCTCAAATATGGTGATAATGAACTATAAGCGGTTTATTGAATTGGCTTAAAAAGTCCACCTATTGCCAACTGTTCACACCCACTAACCATCCAATAACTTCCAGCTATCTTTCCATTAATATTCCCAACTATTTTTCTTTCAACAATCAGCACAGGACACAGATGCAGATTTAATCACAATGTTCCTCCCACTTGCTGAAGTCCAGCTCTTTACAGGTTCACTACTGCTGTTTAAAAATGAAGCAAGAAGAAGTCAAAGAACGCCAACAACACAAAAAATTCACACACACTCCTTAGCAGGATATTACAATAATTACATTATTTACAGTGGACAGGGATTTTGTTTATGTAAGAATGTGTCAGTTTTGATTATGTCTGTTGCGGCTTGGGTCTCTTCTCCTTCATCCACAGCTTTGCCTGTCAGTGCTAAATCACGCATTTACAATGAGAATGATAATCCTCTGCATTGGTATAATGTCAGCAAAACTTAAACTCATTCCTTTACCACATTCCAAAAACACTTGACTTAAGATCCCTATATAAGCTTCCAATCTCTTTCAATCACAAAAGGTTTGAATAAACAAAGGACTTGGGAAAATCATTACATTTAATACTCCTCCCCAGGAACTGCAGCATTAAGGTCACTGCCAGCCGTAAATCAGTTTGATGTCTCAATTGAGGAATTGAGCATAAGGGAGTTTTGTAAATTTCTAACCGAGTGTCTCCATTACTGATGTATTTCTAAAGTCAACAAAAAGTTATAAATGGTTATATGGTAATCCAGTGTTATAAGAAGAGGTAGAAAATTATAGGTTTAATAACTTTATTAGCAACTGTCTGATGGAATATTAGAAGCCCAATTTCTATCAAGTGTGTGAAGTTTAAATGAGGTTCTATTACAATCAGGTTGTGAGGTTCTTACAGAGCAAGTAAGCCAGCAAACCTCCTGTAACAGCAATGAAAGGTCCTTACAGACCTGTTCCTGGCTTGCAGGGTGTATTCTCAGGCAGACACAAGCTCATTCTCCATCCTCTGTACTCAGGGCTACTAGCCGTGTTACGAAATATCCTCTTGTAACTTCAGGTTTTGAGGACACACATAGACACCAGAACTTATGTAATTCTACACAGAATCCTCTTTAATATCTATGGCTGTTGTTTTTTTTTTCCTTTACCTTAGTAACTGGCTAACAAGAGGAGGGCAAAATTACAAATAAACCAATCCACTGTTAAGAATAACATTTAAGGCTACAGGCCTTTTCTCATCTTTTCTCACTACAGATTTGGTTATCTTACCAAAACCAAATGGTTGTCCTCAAACACTGTGTATGCCAAGCCACACCCTAATATTCACAGCATACTACAGAACATTTATACAGTATCAGTTAGCAGTGAACTCCATCCTCACCTGGCACAGAGAGGCATTAGTGATCCTGCAATACAGATCAGATCCTGAAGTGCACTACCTCTTTCTCCCTCCAAGCCAGGCACAGAGATGACCCCCTCCCAGCTGTGTCCTGTCCCAGTGTCCTTGTGTGATCTGAAATGCAGTATTTCAAGGTTTCTCAGCTGTACAAGCACAACTGTCTTCAGTATTGGAAGTCTGAAAAGCTGGCCTCCTCTCTACAAAAAAAGAGATTATACTATGCTACCACTATCAAAAATAAAAAATACACCGTGAATAGGGGTTTTTGGATCAGCATACTGAAAAATTTATGAAACTCATTATAGCCTCACTGAACTGTCTATGTGTTGGCACCAGTAGTGCAGTGGTGAGCGATTGTGAGAGTGGGTGGGCCTCTGTGCTCAGGCAAACAGAAACTATGGGCTCTGCTGTCAGGATACCCTTTATACTTTAGAAGAGAACTAGCCAGACACACAGCTAAGATGCATTTACTGTACACTTACTTCTGTAACACACAAATGTCAAACTCACAGTACACACAAACAGTAATCACATTTACTCTCATGTTTATGCCTTAAGTTTGAAAGGATCCTTATTCTAGGGGACTTAAATATACAAACTGACTCAAGGTCATCCAGTCTGGCTAAAGACTTTCTTTCTCTACCCGGATGTTTTGATCTTACTCAGTTTGCTTGTATCCCTAAACATAACAAAGGACACATCCTAGAATACCTGAAGAAGGCTTCATAGCTGAAATGTTGTGTTTTCTGTCTTCTCTTTTCAGCATGGAATAAACCTATTACTTGTTCCTTTGCAGCCTACGCATGCTGACACAGCTACCCACCTGAAATTCTGTTCTTTCCCCCTTATCTTGTTCTGTTTTCCTCTAGAGTCGTGGTTTTCAAACTGTGGTATCCCTAGGTGGTACGCCAGATGATTCTGGAAATTTGCTGTGTGCACTGAAAAATTGGGACGGGTTTTCATATTTTCTATTTTAATAAAATTAGTTTATGTGTCAAATATGCAGCCTACGTACTAAGATACAGTGCTCGCTAATACTTGAGTGGACACAAGAGCTACAATGTAATTCTATACCATTTTATAGGAATGCGTGCTACAAACATAAGCAGCCAATTGTAGTTATCTCCAGCACATAGGGAGGTAGGAGAATGTGCGTGATTTTGGAATAATGCCAATCTTGTGAGCACAGGAAAGCGTGATAGATAAAAGAAAAATATTTAAGGACTGTTCTAGGTTAATTTGAGAAAAATACACTTAGCGTCCCTGTGTTTCTCTCCCATGCACATGAAACAAAAACGTCTTTTAACTTCTGAGTTGGACTCCTGAAATGGAAACAGGGGAAAATGCAAACTTGCAGATTGCTAAAGCAGGTAAGCGCCACACTACTTGTGAAGAACTTTGTTTACCGTTGGCTAAAGAGCTGACGCGTATTATGTGTGGAGAAAAAGCTGCTAAACAGCTCGACCTGCTGCCCCTTTCGAATGACACAGTCACGCCCCTTTTGAATGACACAGTCACTTGTAGAATTATTTACATGACAGATGATGTTAAAAGTATGCTGATAGAGCACGTTAAGATGAGCAGATGCTTTTCACTGCAATTACATGAGTCTGTAGATGCCGTTGATTTGGCCAATTTGCTCGTTTACATTAGATATGAGTTTGAGGGCACATCCCATCAGGACTTTCTTTTCTGTAAGCCACTACCAACAAGAACTACAGGAGAGCACATATTGCAGCTTCTGAATGAATATATCGAAGAGAAAGGCATCGACTGGAAAAAAATGCGTCAGAGTTTGTACAGACGGTGCTAGAGCGATAACAGGCAGACACAGTGGTGTAGTTGCATGAATTAGAGAGGTTGCTCCAGATATGAAGTGGACACACTGCAGCATCCACCACGAGGCCTTGGCAGTCAATAAAATGCCTGAGGATTTAAAATCTGTTAGACTCTGCTGTCAAAGTTGTGAATTGTATCAGGGCTCAACTAATGAATTCTCATCTGCTTTGTTCGACTAAACAGGCTCACCCCTCTCACTGAAATGGTAAGCGCTCGGTGCTATTTTTATTACATGTGTATAGATAGATACTTTATTGATCCCGTGAGGGAAATTGCAGAAGTATGTGAGTGTGTACGCGTGCGTTCATGTTGGTCATTGAGATTTTCTGTGGTTCCTATGAGAAGATGACTTGTAGGTGGTACTTGGATACTTTGGTTTGATCAGGGGTGGTACAGAGGACAAAATACAGTTACTTGACAGTTCTCTTTTATCTACCTTTGACACCTTTGCTCCTCTAAAAACTTGAACCATCTCCTTCTCTCGCCCTGCCCCCTGATACAATGACCATGTGCGATCTATGAAGGCAGTTTCCCCCAAACATGAGTGAAGGTGGAGTCTTTCTGGCCTAAATGTACATTATCAGGCTTAGAGAGATTACTTGTCTGAATATAAGGTTACAATAGAGTCTGCTAGATCCACTTACTTCTCTCACATCATTGAAAATTACCATAACAACCACAGACATCTTTTCTCCACCATCAAGTTTGCTAAAGCCAAACTGCCCCACCGCATTACGTGCCTCTTTGCAATATTGCAACACATTCTTAGATTTCTTTACCTCCAAGACTGACAACATCCGGCATCACATTCTCTCCACTACGCATATCATTTCTATACCTCCTCCCTCCTTATCCAACTTTTCTGGTTCCCTTCTCTCCAACTTCTTTCTTCTTGACTCAGCATTCCTCAATAAACTAGTTACACACATGAAACCCACCACATCTATTTTAGATCCCATTCCCACCGCTTTATTTCAGTTTATTTATTTATTTCTCTTCACTCTGTCCCATTGTCCTTAATATTCTAAATGAATCCTTGAGCACTGGCATTGTACCAGCGGTCCTCAAAACTGCTGCCATTACCCCCATGCCAAAAAAAGCCTAACATAGCTCTCCACAATCTAAACAATTTTTGCCCCATCTCCAACTTATAGTTTCTTGCAAAAATTCTAGAACGTCTGTCACATTCCAGTTACATAACCACCTCATGACAAATAACCTTTTCAAACCCCTCCAATCTGGCTTCCGTCAACATCATAGCACAGAAACTGCCATGATCAAAGTCACTAACAATCTTCTAATAGCTTCTGATTCTGGTTCTCTTTCTATACTTTGTGATCTCAGTGCTGCTTTTGACACTGCTGACCATGACATCTTACTTTCTCATCTTGAGACTGTTTGGAGTTTCTGACACTGCTCTCAAATGGTTGAAGTCTTACCTCACTGATCGTTGTCACTTTGTCTCTCTTAATGGGTATAGGTCTGAAATTGGTCTTGTTAAGTCTGGTGTTCCTCAGGGCTCAATACTGGGCCCCTTGCTCTTCAGCATTTACATGTTTCCTCTTGGTCAGCTTTTAAGATCACATGGCCTCAGCAATCACTTCTATGCTGATGATACTCAAATATACAGTATATCCACACCAAACCTGACACTGATGTGGCTGTCTCTATTCTATATAATTGCATCTCTGACATGAATGACTCAACATTTCCTTAATCTTTAACTGTGACAAGACTGGAGTCATGTTTATTGGCACCCCTTTTCAACTTTGTAAAGACAGTCCTGTAACCCTATCTGTAGATGGTTCTGTACTTGAGCTTCAGTCTAAATTGAAAAACCTTGGGGTGATATTCGATTTTGGCTAAACATTTGACCCACATGTGCAGCATATTGCCAAAACATCTTTTTTTCACCTCAGAAATATCGCTAGACTACGCCCTGTGTTATTACTAACTGTGGCTGAAACGTTGATCAACACATTTGTGTTTTCTCGAATTGACTACTGTAATGCTCTACTCGCTGGGGATTTCTAAATCCACATTGAACAAACTGCAGTACGCCCAAAATTCGGCAGTCAGAATCCTGACCAGGTCTAGTGCAAGTGATCACATTACTCCTATCCTGGAGTCCTTGCACTGGCTTCCTGTCAAATTCTGTGTGGACTTTAAAATCCTCATGCTCACCAACAAGGCTCTGCATGGCTTGGCACCTCAATACCTGTCTGAACTATTATCGCCCTACTCCCCACCTTGGAAACTTCACTCTTGTCATTTTGGTCTCCTAACTGTGCCCCAAACCCATCTACATTCTATGGGTGACAGGGCCTTCTCCTGTTATGCCCCCAAGCTCTGGAACTCTATCCCCAAGGATTTCAGAGAGTCACCTTCTCTAAACTCCTTCAAATCCAGACTCAAAACCTTCTTTTTTAACTGGTTCCATTCTTTACCCCTCTGCTCCTACTTTACTTAGTACCACCACTCATAGTCTCCTCTGTGTATTGTAATTGTGTTTTATCTTGTGTATTCTTTTTATTTATTGTTGTTGTCCTTCTGTAAAGCGCTTTGAAGCCACCTTTAAAGGTGCTATATAAAATAAAGTGTATTATTATTATTTCCAAAGAAACACAGGAAATGCAAAATATCTAAAAAAGATCTCCCTGTACATGAATAAAGAGATGAAGGAAAGTGCATAAACACTTTCAACCTTCATCAGGCAGTGTAGGGCCAAAGAGAGAAAGCAGTGGTTGGTCAAGGCCAAGCTGTGGTCTTACCCAACACATCAATGATTGCATATATTAAGCTGTTTTAAACCATAACATTTCCACTTCCATAAGGATATACACTACGGGTCATTACACAACCTCCTACAAAGCCTGTATTTGCCTTTGAAACCCTTTGTCCAAACTTTGTCTGTATCCCCATCCTTCCACAACAAAATTGCAAAATGGTGGTGAGAAAGAGATTGTAAAAATCAATAACACCTACTGGACCCTGTGGTGTTCCAGTGGGGACTCCACACTATTTGGGTTGCACATGGTCTCAAATTGTGACAGTGTACCTGACAATACTTTTTATTAATCTGGTAGATGAAAAAAATAAAGAACTCCCTGGCACTGTCTTAGTTTGGGATAAAGGTAAATAAAATAAAAAAGAGGTCACAACCTTTTCTATAGTCTTAAGGCAAAATTAGTAGGCTAAGCATGTACTAGATAAGGAAAAGGAAAAGCTTGTAAACAGATGGAATAAAAATCGATTAGACACTTGAAAGAAACTCAGAGCAGATCAGTCACTCTCTCCTCTCAGATCACTCTCTCAGCACTAGCAGGTAGCTGCACTGAGCTCCAGTGAAGCAGATCCCTTGGCAGGGTGGTGCTACTAGAGTGAGAGCAGGAGCAAACGGAGCAGAAATGAGAGATACAACAAATGAGCTCTACAGAGCATGGAAGATCTACTTGCCATTTGCATAGCAAAATGATTTTGCTGCTCCACTCCGGTTCAGAGAAGAGTGACCAAGTACATTTGTGGACCTCCAGGATTGTCCATTGTCAAAGAACTGAGCCTTAATACTCTTTAGTCCTGAACAGAGGAAACTACAGTGGGTCTTGAGTGCAGATTTCAGACTCCTCAAAGGCACTGACAAAGTCAAACCTTGTATTTTTATAATTATAAAAAGAAAAATGAACCAGGTTTCAGGATACTGTAGGTGCTTCTACAGCAGACTTGAAGGTTTAATTTTTACATACATTACTCTATATACAGTATGTAGTTACTGTACACACAGTATAGTTTGTTTAGTCCAAAATGTACTATGGAGATGGTTCTACAGTCATAATTCTTGGCTGAATATTTTATGTTGTGTCTGCATTCTTTTTGTTTTTTACCTTCTCTTTTGGCATACTCAGTTTCAAATAAAGAGGCTCTGGATTGAATTGATTTTGAAGAACTAACTGAAACTAAAAGTAAAAAGAAAACTGCTTTCCTTTTAGCAGTGGCATAGGCTACGGCCCAGTTTAGCTAATCCCCTTGTCACTGCTCCCCCACAGAGCCTTGTTTTCAGATCACGGCCTCTTTCTCTCTAAACACCTTGGGCCTTTAACACTAATGTACTGTAGTTGCTCTGGTGCTTCTGTTCTGTTCAATATTTCTAATCACAGTACCTAACAGCTTCCATACCAGGGAAACCTTACTGATAGTGTTGTGGACTAAGACCTGTTGTAGTTTGTGTCTGGTGTTTGAAAATTGCCATTTCTGTGCAACTCTCAGGATTGTGTTAGTTTTTTCCACTGGAGCAGTCTCCTGTTGATCCTTAAGAAGACTATAGGCCTTGCGTAGAGCACAATTACCATTTAGGAATCTCTGCACTCACCTGCATTCTGTATATGTTCTCATACATATAATAGGCCACATGCTGCAGAAACATTGCAATTCATTATTTTGATGCATCCCTGAGCCACTATTTATAACCTCTGTCCCTGCACTGTGGTCCCACTCAGGCTATAAATACGACTGTGCTCAGGGTAACCAGCCAGCTGCAATCTAGAAAACGGTCTTGTTATTAAAGGGAAGACATTATAGAGAGATGAGTCTGTGAAAACTGTAATCTGGGGCAGGTCTGAAGTAGTATTATACCAGTTAGTCATGCGGCATGAAGACAGACAGCTTCTACAGGGCCTGAGGAATGCAAGCTGAAGACTCACCGAAGACATGAGCACAGTCTTTTTCATGGCCTATGCCTGCAGCAGACAAAGAACATCAGCAGTCTGATCTCCACACCTTAAGCCCAGATCAGTCCATCTCCTTCCCAGGATGACAGTCAAGAGGGTGGGGAGTCACAATAAAAATCTATTGACACATAAAAAGCTAAAATAGGCCATAAATGTTGCAAAACAGACTTTGGGTTTGAAAACTCTGGATCTCTGACTCATTTATTGGATGTAATAAATCATTATTTCCTTTTTATCTAAAGTATATGCAATGTAAAGAAAGATGTAATGATTAGGTAGCCATAGAGATGGCATGATTTGAATGTGTTATAGCTTGAAGTGACCCATTCCCAGTTATGGTGGGACATTAAACGGAAGTGAACGTAAGAGTATCAATTCAATTCAAAAACACTCCATCAGGAGTTGAAAAGTACTGTTCATTTAGTGTATATAGTGTGAAAGATTAAAAGCTCTTCAATGTGGTTAAGGTATTTCCTTGTTTTCAGTCTAAATTGGATCAAATATAGAGTCTGATTATCTTGTGATGTTACCCAAGAATAATTTATTGGGTAATAATTTAATGTAGCAGTCTCTCCTCTGAAACTCTCTGGAAGCATCACTAAAAACTACCACACTCCTTATATTTTATTCCCACTTCATTGCTGTGATCACATTTTGCAATGTTATGTCCTGTTGTCATTCTTCCTCACAGAACTGCTTCAATAATGCTAAATGCGAGGGTTTCCATGCATAAACAGCTTGTTTAATATCTTGCCATGAGATATACCTTCTGACTTTAACATGGCCAATACAATATGCATTTTTTCTTCATCAGTGATTCTATGGATCAAAGATCAATGTCTTGTTTAATGAAAAAAAGCAAAGCAGCTTTAAATGATAAAATTCCTACCATTGCTTGATGGTTGGGATGAGGTTCTTCTGTTGGAAGGCAGTCTTTGGTTTTTGCCATAAAAATGTTTCTCATTGTGGCCAAAAATATTAATCTTTTGCTGTGCTTTTTGGCAAACTTGAGACAGGTTGCAACGTTTTTTAAGGAGGATTTTTATTTTCTTTACTATCCTCTCACTGAAAACATTCACATCTTTTCTCAATGGTTGAGGCATGATCCCTGACATTAGCAGCACCTGAGAGAGGCCTATATATATGGTTCTCTGGGGTTCTTTGTGACTTCCTGTTTTTTTTTCAGAATGGCCTCGGGTGGAGTCAAGTGTGGTCTTGAATATTTTCCATTTGTAGACTATCTGTGGGAAAGAGGATGAAGGATAGAGTCCCATACATCTAGGTTTTATAATCCTCTCTAGACTGATAAGCATCAATTACTTTTTTCTAAGGTCTTCTGAAATGTCTTTTGTTCATGGCATGACATGTTTCCACTAACCTGTATGGAGAAGAACAAACACAAAGATTCTGACTATTTTATAGAACAGGGCTTCCCAAACTCAATTCTTGTCTACGATTACCACATTTTTTACCTGATTCTAATTGGCCCTTCAATTTTAAACAGAGAGTTCACTTTCACTTTTTAATTATTCTTCTTCTTCTTCCCATTTTTCCACTTATGTGGTGTCTGCTTGTTTGCACCGATTTTTCCACTTCGAACGGTCTGCGGAATCTCGGCAGGTGACTTTTGCGAGGTGCATGTCGTCTTTCAGCCAATCCAGCCAGCGCTTAAATGGTCGTCCACAGGGCCTGCGGCCTTTGCCATTGATGTGTTATTGCTGCGGAGCACGTGTCCATACCATCGCAGGCGCGATTCCCTCATTTTCTCAGTGATTGGGGCGACTTTGAGTGTTTTTCGCACCCCTTCATTCATGACATGGTCTAGTCTTGTCAAGCCGAGGGTCCATCGCAGCATCTTCATTTCCATCGTATGGAGTGCCTGTTCATGTTTCTTTGTCGTTGGCCAGCATTCAGTTCCGTATAGGGCCACTGGTCTGACCACTGAGCAGTAGACTTTGGATTTTAGGTGTAAAGGGATCTTCTTGTCGCATAGTACTCCAGTGACCTGCCGCCATTTCATCCAAGCGGCGCTGACTCGCGTCTTGGCGTCTTGGAGGATAGTGCAGTTGGAGTTGACACATGAGCCTAGGTACTTGAACTGTGTCACTTTGTTCAGTTGGACCCCACCAGCTGTGATTGTGCCATCGGTTTGATCACTGCATTCCAGGTACTCCGTCTTCTTGATGTTCAATTTCATCCCGAATCGTTCAAGGCGCGTCTTCCACTCCTGTACTTGTTGTTCAAGGCCGTGTCGCATTTCACTTGCTATCATAACATCGTCAGCATACAATATCGTCCATGGATGCCTCGTCTGGATATCTTTGGTCACTGTATCCATGCAAAGTATGAATAGCAGAGGAGACAAGGCTGAGCCTTGGTGGACGCCAACATTGATCGGGAAGGTGTCTGAGGTTCCAGCTGCGCAATGTACTGAGCTAGTGGCCTTTTGGTACAGGAGCTTTGTCCAGCTGACATAGGCTTCGGGGACGTGGTGTTGTTGCAGAGCCAGCCAGATGAGATCGTGCGGTACCCTGTCGAATGCCTCTTCCAGGTCGAGAAATGCCATATGGATCGTTTTCCTCTTCTCGTGTTGCCTTTCCATCAGTAGGCGGGCTGTGTGTATGGTGTCTGTTGTTCAGCAGTTTTTCACAAAGCCGCATTGGTTTGGCGAGATATCGACGATGGTTCTTAGTCGTGCGCCCAGCACACGCTCGAAAATCTTCATTGTATGGCACAGCAGTCGGATCGGCCTGTAATTGGAGCAGTCATTAAAGTCGCCTTTGCCTTTGCAAATTGGCACTGTGATGCTGGTTTGCCATGCTGCTCCTTGTGTTCCAAGGAGCTTCCATACTTCGGCTGGGATGTCGTCTGGGCCAGTTGCTTTGCCACTTTTCATCTTGTTGATGGCGGTGGTTACTTCTGCGACTGTGATGGTGGGTACTGGGCCGGAGACGGTATCGGCTGCTGGTAGTGGAGGATGCGGAAATTTCTCGTTGCATATTTTCTCAAAGTAGTCCTTCCAGTGCCGGAGGATGTCTTTTGGCTTCTGCAGCATCTGTCCATTTTCATCTTTGATGTTGATAACGTGTCCTAGGTCTTGTGTGGCGCGGTCGCTTCCGCGGGCGAGTTGGTAGATCTTGTTTGCCCCACCAGGCGTGTCCAGTTGATCATAAAGCTCCTAGTAGTGCGCCGCCTTTGCAGTCGCCACGGTTCACTTTGCGGTGGATTTCAGTGCGCGGTATCGTACAAGATCTTCTGGGCATTTTGTCTGCCGCCAGGTCTTGTAGGCAATTAATTATTATTATTATTATTATTATTATTAACCATTTAAATTATTACTTTGTTTCTATTTCATTTACCATTGTGTCTTAAGGACATTGAATCAGTAAATAATAACTTTTTGGGAATTTAGGAAAAGACCATCCAATAATCCATCCAAAAGACCATCCAATAAAGTCACTTTATCCAATAATGGGTCCTGGGGGAGCTGGGGCCTGTCCTGGCAAACAGTGGGCAAAGGGTAGTATTCACCCATTATTCCCATAATTATAATGAGGTTTCTCAAACTTTTTCTCAGCATTGTGCATTCGAGAAGGATGTTGGCATTACTGGATTTACTGATTACTGATCATTACTGATTTATATATCATTTAACTGAGAAAAAACATTTTTTTTCAAAATGGACCTTGTATCTCATCTATATTGATCCCAAGGGTTTCATGCAAGGTTTTGTGCTTGATTGAATTTGCTTTAGTATGTGTATGTTACCATTGGATCAGATTATTCATACAGTATAATTAAGATTCATGTTTGAGGAAAACTGATATTTATCTTGTCACAACGTTCAGATGATGTTAAAAATGGATTTGAAAAACCTCACATTTGAACTCAAGTTTCATCTTTGACCTAGCCATGTATTTGAAGTTCATGTTCACAATGCTGTCAATTTTTTATCTTTGTTGCATTTCTTGAATCTCTGTCTCTCCCACCCATCTCTTTTCCAGGCTTGATTATTGTAATGCTGCACTTGCTAGTGTTTTATAAGCATATACAGTATGTACCCATGTCCATGTCTAAAACTCTAAATCTAAACAGGAATTTAAATGCACAAACATATAACCTGTTTGAGGTTCCCAACACTGACTAATTTTTCACTTTCAGAGTGAAATTGAAATCACTGCTGCTCACCATTAGGGGCATAATCATTCTGGGTCCAGGTTGGCTACAGACTAAATCAGTGAACTGCTTACTCAATATACAGCCACCATTCTCTTCGGACTCCAGCCTTCTTGCAGTTCTAATTGGAGGTTGTGATCAATGAGGATCCTGGGACACTGTGTGGACTGTGGAAGGATCTATGGTACCAGCCCATATCAGATCTTCAATAACTACTTTTTTAGTTCTGTCTTACAAATCACTTTTATTCTCAAGTTTCAGTACTGTTCAATTACTGTGTTATGTCTTGCATGCCTTTTCTTTTGTGATTGTTATATTGTAATGGGCTTTATAACACCTTACATCAATGTCGAATCTAACAAAAACACAGCTGTGCTTTTAGCAATTATAACGCTAAGATTATCTCCTGTCTTCCCATTTGTTTTACCCTGACCTTGGCTGTATGTCTATTCATCTCTGTGTCTAAAGTTGTGCTTTAGAGAGGAGAACGACACTGCATTTGATGGACTGAAATTCATAAAAATGAAAATATGAAATGTGTTTCTAAATTGTCTATAAAGACTTGTAGAATGATCAAGACAGCATGACACCACCAAGTACTGTTCTTACTTATTGTCTTCACTGCTGTCTTCCAATTAGTAGAGTCTGTGAAAGTGTCACAATATGCTCATATAAGATAAGCGATGATTTCTCAAGCGAGACACTCACAGCTCCCCAAATGTCATCCAGGAGAGTAATGTTTTGGTTTAAACACCTTTCTGTTTTATTAGAAATGTTATCTTCATCATGCCAGTTCAGAAGAGTATTTAAAGATATCTCAGGACTACAACATGATACTCCATCAGAGGTTCTGGGGTTCGCTGGCACGAAGGCTGGTACACGTGTGTCAAACCTACACACAGTCAATGGGGGGTGTGGGGATGGCACCCCCCTCCTGGGCTGAGCAGAGTAGAGGGCACAGGAGTCTAGTCTACAGTCTGGGGGTGTGGGGTTGGCGTTCTCCTCCTCCTCCTCTTAGCACACTGATGACAGCTTCACAATGTTAGCACAGGGAAATTCGGACAAGAAGTAAGAACAATTGACGGGACTTGGGAGAGGAGGATGAAAGGGGAGTGGCACTGGTGGGATTGACCTTGACATTGGCTTCCATCTCTCATACGGAATAATCCTCACCTCCAGTCGCCGGTCTTTCAGACCAAACTGTGCAAGTGCACACGAACTGCAGTCAAATGTTTTCAAACACACACAGCTGGAAGGAACAACAGGCCTGGATGACCCTAATCCCTGCATAGCCAGGAGTTACGAAAGGGCAGTCAGTGCCAAGAAGTGCTGGGAGTTGCAGTATGAGAAGATAAGATGAGAAGGGAGTGCTGTGATGATCTTTCTCTTACGTGATGTGCACTGAGAAAGACCAATGTAACACATTACTGAAATCAATATCCAGAGAGGCTGAGCATAAACAATACATCAGCTATGTTTACTGACAGTGTCTGCACATTAGGCTTTGCAGCTCATAATGGATGGAATGAAAGACAACATAGCCTGATCAATGCTGGGCTCTTGAAACACATGGTAATTGACCGCAGGTGACCAAGGGCTATTAAATCCATTTAAACATCTTTACGGAACGTTACAGACAAAGTGCAGTTAATATAAAACTGCCGGGATAAAATGATTGCATTGGCAGAAGGTTATCAAGATTATGAGAAATTATGAAGAGACTTTGCTATATTAAAACAATCAAGCCAGATACAGATAGCACAACTGCGACAAAACAAGAAGCATAAACCTGAACAGTGTCATGTATGGCCCAATGCAGGTGTTCATATTTAAACTACTTGCACAGAATATTGTAGGAATGCTATACTTATTTTTGGAATGAGAGTAAAGATGCCATGGTGTTTTCTTTTATATATATATACATTTAAAAAACTATCTAAAATAAATCTATTAAATCAAGTCTAGTTATATTAAAATAGTTCCTCAAATTTTGTACACTCACTCAGTTATTTCCATAATAAACTATTAAATGTGTAGTCTGAAACTACTCATACAAACCAGAGTGATGATTAATCTATAAATGTAGCCGATAACACTCAGACAGTAACTATATTCAGTGCAATAGGTTCCAGTCTGTCCTTAAATGAATTGTAAAGGCTCAACATGTCAGTAAATGATGCAACAGTACTTTCTTTAACCTAACCTAATGTAAGGTGCTTTAAAGTCAACTTAAAGCTATTTTAAACAATCACAACCCCTTAAAATATAGTTCTGGGGCCAGTGCAATATGTTCTGAATACATATGAGACCTAAAATACATGAAGCACGCCTGAAGACTGCAGAAATGACAGGCAGTTAAGCTTGAAGCAGCTCACAAAAAGAATTCTAATTCTAAAGGAGAGGATATAAGTCAGGGGAGCCCTAATGATAAAGAGGTATTATCTGGTTAATTCCAGTTAAGCAGTGTGATTAGCCAGTGCTAGCTCTTGCATTCCTGAGTTGAGGGCTGCTGTCCTTCATTTAACAGCTCTGACCAACAGGAGAGTTTGCACAGCAAACCTATCCTATTTTCCCACCCACACAAAAGATCAGCTTCGAACTCAAAGAAGAGATGGGCTTCAAAAAGGGGATGTATGTCCTATATCCCTGACAGACCATAATATCAAACCAGAAATAATTTGCTGCACACAACCTCCCATCCTTTCCACTAAGAAATAAAGAACTGCTTGTCCACACAGCTGCTCAGCAGATGAAGGAAATTGTTTTTTTTTCTCCCACCAAGTGTCACTGTAGCTCCTGAGACTTGGAGATGGGCAGTTGTAGCAATCTGAAGGCAACTCACCTGTCACAGACAAGAACTTTACTCATTATCCAAATTGACAAATAACAGCGCATGTAGGCCCCTCTCTATCTGTGACTCCCAAGCCCTCTGAATCTTGTTGGCCATTGGTAGCCTGCACAAGAGAACATCTTGCTTCTGAAAAACACACAGCAATGCAACCATATTCAACAACCAAATGATTTTCTCACATTGTACATGCTGGAGAATGACAAAAAAGGCACCAACAAAGTCTACTTTGTATACAGTACCCACTTACAGGTCAGAGGTGTCATGCAGTTAAGCCACAAAAAGTACCGGAAACACAGCAATGTGCACTGTACCTTCATTGCTCTTCTATTCCAGATTCAAGTTTGCCACACATAATTTTTCCTTTGTTCCCAAAAGATGAGCATGGATTTGTAAAAATACATCAAAAGCTGGAGAAAAAAGGGTCTGCTTTGCCTGCCACCTCAAATTTGGAACATTCCTGTCTAACTTGTCTGGATGAAACCAAAGACAGTGTTTGAGCTTGTGTTCTGGCACCTTGTTTCACACATTCAATCTGTCAGCAAAATTGCTTGATGCGGGCAGATAGATTCTTTACATTTAAATGGAACTGTTACTTAAATGACTTGGAAACATTGGTCCTTCATGAAAATATGTCCAAAGGTACACAAGGTAGCAAGTGAAAGAGTTAAGAATGAAAGTTAAAAGCCCTCTGTATGCTTCTTCTACTGGTCAGCTCTGGTACAGACAGTTTCTAATCACTGAGGTTCGATGAATTAAATTAATGTGAATTTTACAGGAGACTAACTCATCCAGAGAAAAGAAGGGAAAAAGTTTGCTGTATCTTGGAGAAGAGCAAAAAAGAGACCGATGTGACAAAAATAATGACATAGAACGGCATAAGGGGGGGATTTTATTGATGACAAATAAGATCATTTGGCATTCAAAAGATACCACAGGAATTGTCCCTATTGGTCTGTAAAGTAAATTTATCCAGCATAAAGAGAACAAAATTGACAAAACGACTCTAGAGTATCGTTTTAACACACAAACAACAAGCCTACACTGCACATCTACAGGTGAGATCACATTAAGAAAAAAACAGCCACTAGACTAGGAATGGCAATTTCTACAAGTTTGTTTGATCTATGAATAAAATATTAATGGGGAGACATAAATGTGATGACAATCAACCTCTGCTGTAGATTAACCCATATGTGAACTCTAACACCAGGGTTATCTGCAGAAGCTTGTTCCATCTGTCTCACTTTAGAACTGCACTCATAGCCTTTCATTGTGTACTTTTTCAGTCCCCCAATTAAAGTGTAAAAATCAGCTATATACTGTATTCTAAAATTTTTAGTTAATTATTTCTTAACATTATTTATCTGATCATGAATGCTTTGCTTTGACCACTGGCAGAGAGGTAAGTTGCCACTCTTAAGACAAGAATATGATTCTTTCTCTCTTTGTGTTTGGTGAAGGAAATAAGACCTCATGACACCTGCGAACACTCTCGTATGTTTGTTTTGACAAGCAATCTGCAATTAGTGTAAAAACAGACAGCAGATGTAATTATAATGAAAGATTCAAGGATTGCCAGGATAGGGGTCTGAGCATGTGGAAGTCATATCTCCTTCATGAGTCTTGAGAATCCACATTTAGAATGATACGTTTTGTAAATGAGCTTATCATTCTCCCACACAGCACACCAATTAAATAAACAATTGTTCTCCTTGAAGTGTATACAATACCTCCAGCTGCTGAGGTACACATTTAGTCATATCTGCTCCTCTTAATCAGATAATCTGCAAACTGCCTCACAGCACTGCCCAAGCTGTCAGGACCTCTGAAGAAGGAGTGCTGTCCTTCTCGGTAATTTGAAAATCTTTTTCCCACTGCATCAAAACACTTTCTCAAGTTTTTTGTCTCCAATGATAAAGTCCAACTGAAATTTCATAACTGTATGAATGGAGAAAAATGTACAGTCTCTAGGCAGACTTGCACCTCTAGAATTGAAATAATTACCTACTGAAAACCTTGGTTGCTGTAAAGCAGAAAACTCTTGAGGATTAGTGTGTACATGTTAGGATACATTGTGAAAAACAAAATGCTGATTGTCTCCCACAGTAGCTGTAATGTAGAGGGTGTGACAGGAGGCAGTGATTTGCAGTGATTTGAAAAGGATTTCAGACCCATAAACTGCCGTTATATTGCTGCCATACATTTTGGCACATTGGGCAAGTTTTTTATATTCATGTTCACTCTGATTTCTTCCAGATTTTTTAAAGATGGGGCATTTTAAGATAACTTTGTCTTTTGGCACTAGGTATCAATCAGTGACAAAGAATGAGTATCTTAATAGATTCAACAAAAGAATGGTGTTGAAAATCAAACTGTTACCTGTTGTAACTGCCGGTCTTATCAAAATGTGAACTGAAATAAGAAATAAGAAATGTCCATAAGAACTAGGTATCAGGTCTCTATTAAAACTGAGACAGGGACACAAAACTGTCTTGAACTGTCAGGGAAGGACCTGTGTTGGGCTGCATCAGGAGAGGGCAATGATGGGAGACTGTACTGTGCTGTGGAGAGTGAAAGGAGCTGCCCAGTTTCAGTGACAGACAGTATCTCAGGATATCTACTCCACAGGTTAATGAGAAAGTACACTGTTCAACAAATGAGTGACATCAGCCAGTGACATGAAACTTAAAAACATAAAGATGACGGATTGCTCATCTTGTAATACTCTATAAACCACATTATTCCTGACAAAATCAGGTTCGGCATTTCTCTTCAGCGCTACACATCATGCACTGTGGTAATCGACCAGCACGGTGCAGAAACGGTGCCTTCGGTAATTGAATGTTAAGAGTAGCACCAGGAAGCATATCAAGTAATTTATGATAGTGAGCTGCTAGACTTTAAAAAGAATAGGTTACTACAATGTAAAGAACAGATGACAGGATCCTCTGAAGCCAGATCATGAGAGATGGTTTGTGTACACAACACTGCTTATAATTAAGGAGAGAACAGATTAAATCATATGGTAATGGTACTGGCAGAGCTGAATTCAAGTAAAATACAGATTATTCTTTCCAAAACAATACAGACTCATTTTCATCATTGCTCACTGAGAGCAGCAGCCTCACCTTGTAAACCAATGGTGCAAAAAGCACTAAAATCACACAATAGAGACAATGTGTTCCTACGGGCTAAAAAGCCAGCAAGTGCAGAGCAAGTGTTCAAAAAAATGTGACACAAGTCTTTGCTCCATCAGAGCAATCTTATGAGCCTGCATTAATCAAGCAATCAAAGATCAAATCAGTAATTAATGTATTGGAAAATACAAAGTCCTGCAATGCCAAGGTTACCTGTCCTGGTTTAAACTTGTCCTAATGTCCTTGGACTTGCCATGCACTTGCCATGCAGAACCAGATCTATGTGTCTGGGCAGACTGCTGTCAGCTTGCAGTGTTATCAGTGATAGCCAGTGACATTTAAGAGCAGCTTCACCTCTATATGATAAGAGGGTAGCAGCAATGAGCTGAGAAGATAAGTAATTGGTAATAAAAGAAAAAATAACAGTCATTCTAAAATTAAAACATAAATATATAGCCTCCCAGCTCCCTGATTTAGTGCCAAAGCAGCAAGGCTCTTGGCACAGTTTCACAAATAACAGTGCCACCCCACACAGAGGCAGGGGAGTGGGGAGAGCTCTCTCTAATGTTATTATACTCACATTACAGGCTCATCTTGCTCAAAACCTCTCGTTGGAAGACTGCCATTAAGTACACAAGTAAAAAAGGGTAATAAGAGCATAAGGGGAGCTATTTCACTGCAACTCCCCCACAACTCCCTTGAGCTGTGGCCAGCAGCCATATCACCCTGCAACTCACAACTGGCAGCCCACTGAAGCTAAGCAGGTGTGAGCCTGGTCAGTACCTGGATGGGAGACCTCCTGGGAAAAACTAAGGTTGCTGCTGGAAGAGGTGTTAGTGGGGCCAGCAGGGGGCGCTCACCCTGCGGTCCATGTGGGTCCTAATGCCCCAGTATAGTGACGGGGACACTATACCGTAAACAGGCGCTGTCCTTCGGATGAGACGTAAAACTGAGGTCCTGACTCTCTGTGGTCATTAAAAATCCCAGGGCGTTTCTCAAAAAGAGGAGGGGTAACCCCGGCGTCCTGGCCAAATTTCCCATTGGCCCTTACCAATCATGGCCTCCTAATAATCCCCATCTATGAATTGGCTTCATTACTCTGCTCTCTTCCCCACTGATAACTGATGTGTGGTGAGCGTTCTGGTGCACTATGGCTGCCGTCACATCATCCAGGTGGATGCTGCACATTGGTGGTGGTGGAGGGGAGTCCCTACTACCTGTAAAGCGCTTTGAGTGGAGTGTCCAGAAAAGCGCTATATACTTACACTTGTAAGCAATTATTATTATTATTATTGAGCTGCTTGTGTGTGGGAGAGTAGTTTTCATTGATGTCTACAATTCCCTGGATCTGTCTCCTTGAGTCTGTCCATGGAACATTGGTACAACAGTGCCACACAGGAACTGGAGCAGTTGAACCTTTCCCAAACTACAGCCGTTGAAGAATGAATTAACCTTTGACTTTCATGTTACTACTTCAGAAATACCTGTAAAAGGAAGAAACAGTCTGGAGGACCAAGCAGTAAGCACTACAGAAAGAGGGTGCTGTCTGATCAAAAGGCTCTACTGGACCATACTTAAACACTCACTTTGCTCTGCGGTAAGTATATACTGTATGTTCAAAGCACTGATGATCAAGGCAGGAGAAATAAATTGAGAATTTAATTTCTTTTCAGGAGGCAGCATAGCAGGTAGGTCTCTGGACTCAAGTTGCTGCAGCTGCAGACATGGCTGGATGGACTGGAGCAATCAGCACTCAGGGTAGAACAGCAGCGTAAATGGGCACCAGCATTACTGAGGTAGACTGTATGATGAACTGGCAAAGTGTCCAGAGTGTCATGCACTCTCTGATTGCTTAACACCATGGAACTAAGTGAGCCATTGTGGCTCAAATATGATCAACCTTCCAATTCCTTTTCATTGTTAATTTGTTTGGCAACTCTGAACAAGACCAGTCCCTGATCAGGACTCCTAAAGCAGAACATCTTCATATTCTTGTGTGAACAGGGTATTATAAATAGGAAAGCTGTTTGGCAGGACTAGGTGAAACAGACAAAGCAGCCATAAGGTAACCAGAAAATATTCTTCTTTTATTTACAGTGTGAATCTAAATCATCTGAAAAAAAGCCTAAGCTCCTCTTAGAGCTTCCTACTACACTTATTCAGGTACCATTCTACCAGCAGACAGGCAGCCTCTCAGACATTCTCTGAGATTCCTCTGAGCTTGAGTGCCAGACTCACCCACTCACTCAATCTGTCAGTCCACGGCTTCCTTTCCTCTCTTCCTCTTGTGCAGTTTGCAAATGAGGGGATCTGCCCTCTGTCTCCACTTCTGGTTTTCAAAATCAATCAGGTGAATAGGAGCTGCAGATTATTTTCCATAGCTATCTGGGGAAAGTGGTTCAGACAATGATCTCCAGACTGTGTGATCCTACTGCCCCTCTCACCCTAATTCCAGATGACTGGCCTGAACAGAAAAGGACACAAGGGCAAATGTTCTCAGTTTTGTAAGACTGAATTAGCCTGTCCAAACACTTGGTGCAATTCTCAAGCTATGGTAAGATGGACTTTGCAGAAAGGTTGTTAAATAGTAACAACCTAGTAAACAAACAAAACTAACTGAGGCTCAGACCATGATGGAGTTCTCTCCAGGGTGCTGTTTGAAAAGAACTGTAAGAAAACGCACAGTAAGAAATCACAGTGAGAAACAGAAACAGACCACTGCCAGAAACAGCATTGAAAAGCACACATTCTATTTAATTACTCAATTAATGCCTATCTGGTACTGTAAACAACCAAGCTGATTGCCTCCCATGCCTGATTACTGTTTCCAGGCTGCAGTAACAAGGTGCCTGGCTGATCTCTTCTGAGACTTTCCTCTCCCTCTCTTTCACTGTAACCTTGCCAGAGAGCGGAGAATACATATGAGTGGGTAATTATGATAACGAATGGCCAGCTCATTAACCAAACTTCAGAGTAATTCAAAACTAGTTGGTCCCCAGGGGGTCTCTGCTCATGTTTGAGTCTGATACACATGAGGAAACCCAAAAAATCTCATCTGTATTTTAAGAGGACAAGTAGTTCTCATAGGTAGTTCAGGTGGGTAGCTGCGTCAGCATGCGTAGGCTGCAAAGGAACAAGTAATAGGTTTATTCCATGCTGAAAAAAAGAAGAAAGAGAACACAACGTTTCGGCCGTGGAGCCTTCTTCAGGTGTGAGAGAGACAGGGCAGTAGGCAAAGGTAAAGTAGCGGGAGAACAAAGGTTGGGAGGGAGGAGGAGTGAGAGGCGGGAGCAGGGGACAGAAAGAGAGGCCAATCAAGAGGTGTGAAGTCAGAATGGGTGCAGAGAGGTGTGAAATGAAACTTCCAATGAATGGAGAAAATTTAAAAGAACAGTAGTCTGTCGTTAAGGGAAGGGAGAAGGTGTGATCCTAGCTGCAGAATAATTTTAGTTTCGGTGGTCTTTCTGATGTATGAGTTTGGAAAACCGTCTTTGAGAACACAGACGGAGAGATTAGAGTGGTCGTGGCCGTCAGAGGTGAAATGAGAAACAATGGGCTTGGAGAGATCTTTAATCTTTACAGCCCTGACGTGTTCTCTGAAACGGTCTCCGAGTCTCCTTCCTGTTTCTCCAATGTAGATGGCTGGGCATTTACTGCAAGAGATACAGTAAACAAGGTTTCTGGAGGTACAAGATGCTGTCTGGGTGATCCGGAATTGTCCTGAGGGGCCTTGAATGAGTGTGGTGGTGGCTGTGTATTTGCAGGTGATACAGCGAGCTCTGTTGCAAGGGAAAGTGCCTGGTGTGGATGGTTGTTGAGGGCGGTCAAGGGAGCTGTGAACAAGGAGGTTACGCAGATTAGGTGGTCGGCGATATGAGATGATAGGGCGATCAGAAAAGAGGGCCCCAATGGAGGGATCATCCTGTAGGATGGAAAAGTTGTGGTTAATGGTCCTGGGGATAGGAAGTGTGTTAGGGTGGTAAGGAAGCACCAGAGGAATGCGGTTGTTATGGCGGGAGTTCCTGATCGGGTTGATGGTCCGGGGGGTGTTTTTGGCTCGGGCAAGGGCCCTGTCAATCACACTGCTGGGGTATCCTCTGTTGATGAAAAATGAGTACATTTCGAGGGCTTGGTTCTCGAAGTCGATGTCGTCCAACTTCCACCCGTCCCTCAAATATACGATTAACATATCTTCCACTACTCTTCCGTTTCTAGACATCCACTTGTCTATCAACTACCCCCGACTGTCCACTTCAGTTTATTACAAACCCACGGATTCACACAGCTACAGCTCATTTCACCCCAACCACACTAAAAACTCTCTTCCTTTTTCACAGTTCCTTAGGTTACGACGATTATGCAGCGACGACATCGACTTCGAGAACCAAGCCCTCGAAATGTACTCATTTTTCATCAACAGAGGATACCCCAGCAGTGTGATTGACAGGGCCCTTGCCCGAGCCAAAAACACCCCCCGGACCATCAACCCGATCAGGAACTCCCGCCGTAACAACCGTATTCCTCTGGTGCTTCCTTACCACCCTAACACACTTCCTATCCCCAGGACCATTAACCACAACTTTTCCATCCTACAGGATGATCCCTCCATTGGGGCCCTCTTTTCTGATCGCCCTATTATCTCATATCGCCGACCACCTAATCTGCGTAACCTCCTTGTTCACAGCTCCCTTGACCGCCCTCAACAACCATCCACACCAGGCACTTTCCCTTGCAACAGAGCTCGCTGTATCACCTGCAAATACACAGCCACCACCACACTCATTCAAGGCCCCTCAGGACAATTCCGGATCACCCAGACAGCATCTTGTACCTCCAGCAACCTTGTTTACTGTATCTCTTGCAGTAAATGCTCAGCCATCTACATTGGAGAAACAGGAAGGAGACTCGGAGACCGTTTCAGAGAACACGTCAGGGCTGTAAAGATTAAAGATCTCTCCAAGCCCATTGTTTCTCATTTCACCTCTGACGGCCACGACCACTCTAATCTCTCCGTCTGTGTTCTCAAAGACGGTTTTCCAAACTCATACATCAGAAAGACCACCGAAACTAAAATTATTCTGCAGCTAGGATCACACCTTCTCCCTTCCCTTAACGACAGACTACTGTTCTTTTAAATTTTCTCCATTCATTGGAAGTTTCATTTCACACCTCTCTGCACCCATTCTGACTTCACACCTCTTGATTGGCCTCTCTTTCTGTCCCCTGCTCCCGCCTCTCACTCCTCCTCCCTCCCAACCTTTGTTCTCCCGCTACTTTACCTTTGCCTACTGCCCTGTCTCTCTCACACCTGAAGAAGGCTCCACGGCCGAAACGTTGTGTTCTCTTTCTTCTTTTTTTCAGCATGGAATAAACCTATTACTTGTTCTCATAGGTAGACTATAGGTCTATAATTCCAGACAAATCTGCTTCGGCAAATAGAATCCCACAAGCAGGACTTCAGCCTGGATTCCAATAACACCACCATTCACAGAAATATAACATGCACCCAGAAGAAGGCTCCACAGACAAAAAATATATTTTTTTACGTCCAGCTTTGACTTTTCATTGAGGAACTAACCACCTTTTCCATTGCAGCCTGTATAGAGCTCCTCACTCCAGCCTCTGCAGGAATGTAACTGCTCTGTAGTGGCTGTAGAACGCAGGTATGGCCCGGAGGTGAACCTTGTTTAAGGGCGACACATTATCTTGGTAAACAGCTTAGGCGGTTAATTTAAGATGAGCCACAGCTGGCTGTGGGACACTTAAGAACACACTGAACTTAAGAACACTCTGAACACGCCCCCTGTTATGCCACACCCATGATTGGAATACACAGACTAATGAGTCTAATAAAGAATAAAAGATAATAACAGTAATAGTTACTCTCTTTTTCCCCAATCTTGAACTGCTGGTTCTATGTTCAACACCACTGCCCTTTTCCTACACAGGGAGCTGGAGTATCCAAGTGCACACTTTTCCCCAGGGTACCTACCTGCCAGAGCCTTTCACCACAGGACACACTGCTAACCCCAGTGGGGGAGAGAGAGACACAGCCATCACACGCACCCAACGAGCCACAGAACTGATGGCTGAACAGCCCTTTCAAAACCTCTTCAATACCTTGACACCCAATGACAGCCCAGACCTCCAATGTATGAAATATCTTGGAAGAAGAGGGAGATTACAAATGCAGATAGAAAGGGTTTTGTGAAGCCGCACAGTTTACGCCAATAAAAACCCCTTACAGTGCACTTTGAGATTAAATGTTTTTCTCCTTCAGCTGCTATGTTGTTCTTTGAACAAAAATGGAGCTGTCACGATCGTCATCCCTCCTCTAGAGGGCGCTCTGACCCTTTTGTATTTTAGTTTCACGTTCACCTGCCCCTTGTTCCTAGTATACTATTTAAGCCTCGTGCCTCTGAAGCTCAGGGCTCTGCATTGGAAGATGGACGCCCCGAGGCCCGCCTAGCATCAAGTCGCCCCACGTCCGCGGCTTAAGGGCAAAGGCTTCAGAACGGCGTCCTGACCAGCTGAGTCCAGGGCTCGGAGCGCCTGGCCTAGTTACCCTTCTTTTAAACTTTCTTGTTCCTGGTTCCATGTCCCTGTTCCCTGTTTTTATCTGTGTCTTGTCTTGGATGGATCTCCTGGCTTTGGTAATGGACTGCGCCTCGGTTTTCCTATTTGGACTGTTTTGGACTCGTTTGCCTGCGCTCCCCCCTTGCACCTGGATCACTGTCAACACCGCCCCCTGTTCACCATCCCTTCCATTCCTCACTATGTTTTCCCTGTAGCCCTTCTGCAGTCTCTTCTGGATTATACCATCTGCATAGGGTCCTAAAGTACACACTTCACGGGAGTCAGGATCGGATCCCGTTAAAGGAGCTAGATTGTAAATGACTTTCCACTTTCCACTATTATATGTAGAATCTAGTGCTGCCAGCCATGTATCAGACAGACCAACAGATAGGTGCGGATGAGTGTGTCTGTGATTGGACAGATGACTCTCTTAATGATTAGAATAACTCATGTTCATATTCATCCATATCCATCTTATAGAGACTTGGCTCCATTAACTAGTGGAGTGTTTAGTCCCTTCTGACAGTTAGTTGCTATCTTAGCACTCCCACTTAGCTCCAGGGCAGAGACACTGCCTAGTAGGTCAGGCTTTGGCTGCTGTGCCACCTGTCATCATGCCACACTGCCAGCTGATGCCACCCATTCAATCAATGAAGCATGGTTCTATGATTAGCCCTCCCTTGGGTTTTGGGAACTGAAAGGTCAGGTCACTAACCAGCTGCTATGAGTGTGAGTTACTAAGGTAGGACACTGGAGATGAGCAGCAGACAAGAGCCAAGCGCTATAACCAAGCACAAGGAACAATTCAGACTGAAACCACGGTGCTCCAGTCTTCTACATTATTTTCTCTGTCACAGATCTCACACAACTGTGACAAAACAACTTTCACAACACAAAGCATACACAACAGAAGGCCAAATGTAAAACACAGAACTGTGGGACACACACTGGGCACACATAACAAGCCAGGGCTTTTTATGTTGTTGTTTTTTTTTATTTTGTTTGGTTAGTTTATCATGTGTTTCAGTCCAAAATATGAGACTCACATGGGCAGTTCCAACAATAAAATAATAATAAAACATACTGTACTCACAGATAACAAGATAACAGAACAGGTCTCAATAGTTATGATTTTTTGCTCTTGTAAAACAGGAAAAAGTAAATTTGTAATCATTCTAATCATTCTTAAATTCTAATCATTCTTAAGCATATTATCCTTCAAAGATAGTATTTTAGGACTTTCAAATATGTAACTGTTCCTCTTGACCGCTCATTAAAAAACATTTTTTACACAGTCTTTCTGGTGTGCACAAACTGTACTCACTGCACACAGTGCTGAAAAACAGTACAGTGTCCCCAATGAACAGAAAAGTACTCTGAAAATAGGTGCTTCAATGTACTTTGGATAACTGTCCTTTTGGTCACAATGCAAAAGGGGAGAGTTTCTAAAATGCCCCAGCCAAGAGAAATGCAATATTAACTGAGTGTATAAAATACTTACTATCACTTGGTATATGAGTATACTATGTATTGTCTTCATAAATTTATCACGCTCTGGAAATAAGTCTTTCATACAAATAACCTCTTCCTCAAGCCCTGTGCTATCTGATTCTGAGCACTCAGTGTTTAACTCCCTGCACGCTGGCTCATAATGGCACTCTTTCTGACAGACGACTTTTGCTCTTTCCAACCACAGTGTGTGGGTCTGAATAGTTGAAATGAAATATCAGCTATTAAAATGACCTTGAGCTGGACCTCAGAACTAAAGTTACAACATTTACAAATAAATCGCTATTTGAAAAACACACAATTTGCTGCTAATGCAAAAAAAAAGGCTGACAATTTTTCTCGTGTCTCGGCCCAAGCCAACTCTCTGTCTTGACCTCTCTGCGATAGCTGGTTAAGTGCGTTACAGACAATTGATGGCTGGCTTAGCGGGCTGGGGGTGTGATTGATTTAACCTCTTTACAGTCGATAAGAGCACTGGAGCTCCCAGAAGAACACTAACTTGCTCACTGTCACCAACTTTCTGCACATGCGCCCTCCTCTACCAGCACTTTTCACACCTTCCATGTTCCCAGGAACTGTAGATTTATCCCCAGCTCCCAGCTGTCTTAGACTCCAGCCTACCAACCCTACAAATGGCACACAGTCCTATACATGAGCACGCCTTTCCAGAATACTTCTGCTCTGCACAGAGACGCGCACTGAATGCACCTGCAGCTAGGACTTTGCTTGAATTTAAATAATAACCAAGCAGGAAATTTTCACCAGTGTGTGTATACCTCTCTGCAGCATAGCTAACAGAAACATTTTACTGTCTTAAAAAGATATGGGATTTTTTGTAATACTGGAGAGGTAAGTTTTAAGTTATTCCCCTATGTCACATGAGTTAAGGCTTATATAGTGTAGATTCCCCTTAATGAAACAGTAGAAAATTTACCATAGGCAGAAACCACATTGTAACACAAAGTACCTGTATATTGTCTTTAGCCATGGGAATGAAACTGTCTCTGTGATGCAGGTAGATTAGAATTTCTCCTTTAAGACTTCAAACATCACTGAGGTCAAAAGTCACACTTTCACAGTTCACTGAGACCCGGCTCCCAGCACTCCTGTGTTCAGTGAAAATGACACTGTCCCACAACAGCACTGGAAACAGCAGTAAAATGACAGAAAACTGGCTGATGGAGTTTCACAAAAAAAGGCCTGAGGGAGGCTCATCAAGACAAAATCCTAATACAGGATATAATGTGCTTTTGGGCAAAAAGGGAAAAACAGCAACAGGTCCTTAAAGAAAAGCACTATTCTAACAGAACTAAAGATTAATTCTTTGCCACATTTACTCCAAGAAGAAAAATCTGCAACCAGCAGACCCAGGGAGAGATCACTGTTCCATTCCCAGTCCCCCTGCAGTGCAAGGGAAGTTCTGGTGAAGACCCCACAGCTGCCCTCGGGCCCATGTCAGCTTACAGCTGTCAGCATCCCAGTAACCAACTCATGGCGCCACTACTGTGAAAACCAGGAGGCAGGAGCTTATGAAATTCTGATCAGCTGCTCCGTGGGGTCGGTCTCTGCATCATCAGCATTTGTGCGGCAGCTGAAGAGTCAGGAGGAACAGGAGAAGGAGAGGGTAGGGAGCACTTTCTGGGGGAAAACAGAGAAGAGAGAAATGCTGTGCCTGGCAGAGAGCAGCAGCGTGACACTGGAGGTGTCACCTGGATTAATGGCCCAAGTCTGTCCAACCACAGAGCACGAATCAACTGCTTTCACCTCTCTCCGCCACAGCACCCTCCCGCTCCTCTTGTATTGGATTTTTTTCAAACACTGTTTCAAGAAATTTGCACTGAGACAAATCATTCTGTTTACAAGGGCGGCCCATGGAAAGAGTACAAAACCAGCGAGAGAGACCCACGTGCTAATTCAAACAACACCACACATTATTCCAGCAATACAGCAACCACACAAAAGCACAGATAAAAACAGGCTCCCAGTCTCTCAGAGTAGGCCTTATTGTAGGTCTTGACCTACAAATCACCTCTAATTAACTTAGAAATTATTACTAAGGTGCTATAATAACTGTTTCCCACTGTCATGTTTTGTCTCCTACAGAAAATTGCACAGATTTATAAAGAGGCTTTGTCGATAATAAAAAAGTATATGATGCATCTTGTATTTTATATCCATCTTATATCCAACACTGTGACTTTAATCTCCATTGTTGATCTGATCACTAGAACAGGAGCTGTTCTATATAATTTATTTACAGAAACTATCACATTCCCATAAGACAGGCGAGGAAAGTCCCATTTCAGCAAAGCCTGGAGCTCGGCTATAGTTATTTCTCTAGGGCTCTGATTAATTAATAGTTTTGAGTTCCTAATTATACAAGCCTCAGAATACATTTAATTTAACCTTGATTTAACCAGGAGGTCCCTCAGAGACCTACTGCAAGCAGCTGCCACAGTTCAGACATAGAACAGCCCTGAACTGAAGAGCACTAAGAAAATGAACAGTCACCAATTCACCTTCAGATGGAAAAAAACACTAGAACTCTCTACTACGTGTCCTTTAGAAAACCAAAGTCAAGACTTTGAGTAAAGTGTGAACTGAGCTATTTCGTGCCACTGCAGATCATTTAAGGGCACTGAAGGACTACTGTATGTTGAGTCTGTCTGAGCTAAGCTCCTGCTCTGGGTTCACAAAATAAAAAAAAAAACAACCTTAGATTAAATCCATCACATGAAAGAAGGCTATAAATTTGCATTCTCCGGTGCCACAGTTACACATTCATAATTCCCTTTATCCGAGGCAAGCAATCAAAAAGGAGCTGCTTGTTTTACTTTGTTTTTGAGGAAGAGTTGTGTATTGTCAGTTAATGCACCATTTCAGCTAAAAGCATTACATTTATGACATTTATAACATTTCATAAATATTTTTACACACTATGAAGACTCCTGTATGTGTGTGACTATACTGCATTGGAGCACTTCTTAATGGATGCCTTAAAATTGAGTTATTTTATTAAAAAATAATAACAACAATAATAAATCACTTGAATCAAATGAAGAAATTACTCTGCGATCCCCTGTGGTGACACTTAATAAGCAGCATAAACTCAATTTTTATAGTGTATTGGTGTCACTAGCACAACATGTCACAAATGGGGAAAAAAGCTAAATCAGGAAATGCTGTAACCCAGTCAATAGCCCACCAGAAATACAAGAGCCATTTGTCCCAACATGCCCACCAGAATTTTAGTCTATGACCAAAAGTGCCATTTCCTGGAGGTTAGCAGGCTAATGAGGTAGTAGATGCGGAGCAGGACAAACTCAGCCTGGCTGCGTGGGGGAGAAGGGGGCTTCTCATGCATTAAGAGTTGTTGCCCAATGCGCCTCCTGCGCAGCAGCCTTGAGGAACACCAAGCCAGGGCCACACTGGTCACACTGTGATAACATGTGATAATGTGTATGAATGTGCAAAACCAGTGAGGCGCCTGAAGTCCACCTATGCTTTGATTATCAAAGAGGCCTGTCACATCACCATGAGCAGGCCTCTCTTAAGAGATACTATTTACATTGCACACAACGGTGTCTGGTATTTTGGCCTCTGTATTAGCATATCAGCATATAGGCAGACTTCAGGCAGCTTTTTAGCTCAATCTGTGCATTCCTATGTGGGCCTGACAGAAGCTCATGCGGAAATCTGGTATTAATTTATACCAGAGGAGCAGAGGAGAGAACTACACATTTGCACATTTTAATTTGTCAGGGTCTGGTATTATTTGTGGCTCACAACAGGCTCCTGAAAAAACTGATTTGTTTCTTAATTCATGTAGAAGAGCAGGCTCTGCCACTACTGAGGAACCTTGGTCCAGCACTAACACTGAGAACCCTGGGATCTTCAATCCTGGCTGCTGCTGGACAGCTGTTAAGAGACTTTTAACACTGCAGCTGACTGCACACTTGACATCGGCTTCTCATCACAGGCTGCATCTGAGCAGCTTTTTAATGTTATTACTTGGCTTTGGTTTTGGACATTGTGCTTAGAAATTCTTATATTGCTTTTAAACAGAAAAGGCATCCATTTAGTTGAATGGTTTGATAATAATAATAAACTTTATTTTATATAGCGCCTTTAAAGGCGGCTTCTCAAAGCGCTTTACAGAATGACAACAATAATAAATAAAAAGAATCCACAAGATAAAACACAATTACAGTATACAGAGGAGACCGTGGATGGTGGTACTAGGAAAAGCAGAGGGGTGAAGAATGGAACCAGTTAAGTAAATGCTCTTCTAAAGAAGAAGGTTTTGAGTCTTGTTTTGAAGGAGTTTAGAGAAGGTGACTGTCACGGACGTCCAAAGGGACTAACCGTGGAGAGCAGGAGAGCGAAAAAAGACCCATACGCGTAGCGGCGAGACGGGAAAAAGGCCCGGGCTCGTAGTGCAAAGAGTTCAGGAGTGCCATATAGAAACCTATGCCCTCAGGTAGCGGACGTGGGGCGACCTGGTGCTAGGCGGGTCTCAGGACATCCGAACGTCAATGCTGAGCGAGGGCAAAGTGCAAGACCCGGAAATATATAGCCCAAGGGAAAGAGAGGGACCGGAAGGACAGCAGGCAGGAAACTAGGGACAGGACAGAGAAGGAGCGCCCTCTGGCTGCAGAGGGCGTGACAGTGACTCTCTGATATCCTTGGGCAGAGAGTTCCAGAGCTTGGGGGCATAAGAGGAGAAGGTCTTGTCACCCATACAATGCAGACGGGCTTGGGGGACAGTTAGGAGATGAGAATTAGAAGAGCGAAGGTTGCAAGGTGGGGAATAAGGTGATAATAGTTCAGACAGCCTTACAGCCTTACAGGTGAGCATGAGGATTTTAAAGTCCACATGGAATTTGACAGGAAGCCAGTGCAAGGACTCCAGGATAGGAGTAATGTGATCACTTGCATTAGACCTGGTTAGGATCCTGGCTACTGAATTTTGGACATACTGCAGTTTCTTCAAAGTAGATTTAGATACTCCAGCGAGCATTACAGTAGTCAATTCGAGAGAACACAAATGTGTTGATCAGCTTTTCAGCCACAGTTAGTGATAGCATAGGGCGTAGTCTAGCGACATTTCTGAGGTGAAAAAAAGATGTTTTGGCAATATGCTGCACACGTGGGTCAAATGTTAAGCCAGAATCGAATATCACCCCAAGGCTTTTCAATTTAGACTGAAGCTCAAGTACAGAACCATCTACAGATAGGGTTACAGGATTGGCTTTTACAGGATTTTGGCAGTTTCTACTTTGGAGTACACCGTCACAATGAGAACATCCTGCTGGTCTTCAGAGACTCACAGTCTGGGCTTTAGAGGTATGTCAAACATCAGTCAGCCACCTTCTTATGTGATATGCACTCAGAGGCTACACAAGAGTTTTATATTTACAGATTTAACAAGTTTCCTCATGATTTAAATTGTCCTAATTACTGAGATAAACTGATTATTGCTGTACTCCAGACACTGCACTATCCAGCAGATCTGCTCTCTCACTTCAAACTAAAACCACTGCTGATTTGTCTAAAAACAGCAGACTTGTTTGTTAAAATGGGAGACTGTTTTGAGAAATTCGTCTACATTTGCAGTCTGTGGTCGTGGCTACTCATAAACAGGAGGCTAATTTGAAGATAATGATTTTTTCTTTTACTTTCAAACTGTCTACAAAACTAAACACAATAAGTACTTACATTGGGGGTCTGCAGCCACGTGCTCGTCTGGTTTTCATTCCAGCTGAGCTCTGAATGACTAAATTGATTCAATTACTTGCTTCATTAGCAAAAGTTAACATGTTACAGCCTTCTGCTCGCTGTTTATGTATAATGTTCCCTACTAAAGCTATAGGACTGAACCAGGCTGCAGCCCCTGAAAGACATTCACTAGTAGAGGCACGGGCCTCCACTTAGCTTTTTAAATGAAAAAGAAATGTGAACAACTGAATCACCCCATTCTAAAAACACAATACCACATTGCCACTTGTTTGTTTTTTATTAGGAGACCAGCATAGCCCAGCGGCACCTGCAAATGCAGAGGCAGGATAGCCTATGTACAGCTGTGGAGGCTTTGCCTCAGTGCTGTGAGTGCTGCCCTCAGCAGAAAGGCCACTCTGTGCCCCAGGCCTGAAGTCATCCCTCAGTTCAGCCAGGCCAGAGTAAAGGTGTTGCTAGGCAACTGCTGCAGGAAAAGACCACAGGCTTCAATTTACTGAACTCACAACGCATTTTTAATGAAAAGAAATGAAAAACAACGAATGAAAACAACTTACTGAATTAAGCCTGAGGCAGCATCAAAAAGCTTCACTGAAAATGCATTTGTACAGGATAAAAGTAATTGAAGGCTGGATGTTGATTGTAGTCTGTTGAAAATAGAGGAAAAAGCTTGCACAACTAACACTGCTAACAAAACACTGCATTGTTTTTCTTTTCCTGCTGCCGACGGCATACCCAGTCGCATCCTCAGAGCCTGCGCCAATCAACTGGCTGGTGTATTCACAGACATTTTCAACGTGTCTCCGGCCCAAGCCGTAGTCCCCACCTGCTTCAAGACAACCACCATCATCCCAATTCCGAAGAAAACCACAGTGACATGTCTTAATGACTACTGACCAGTGGCACTAACACCTGTCATCATGAAGTGCTTCGAGAGGCTGCTCATGAAGCACATTAAGGACACCATTCCAAACACGCTGGACCCGTACCAATTTGCCTACCGGCCCAACAGATCCACAGATGATGCAGTCTCCATTGCCATACACACTGCCCTATCCCATCTGGATAAAAAGAACACATACGCAAGACTACTATTCATCGACTTCAGCGCAGCTTTTAACACTATCATTCCAGAGAAACTAGTCAATAAACGCAGTGCACTGGGTCTCGACACCACCCTCTGCAACAGGATTCGGGACTTTCTGACAGGCAGACCTCAGGCTTGGAAACCACACCTCCAGCACACTAACTCTGAGCACTGGGGTCCCCCAGGGGTGTGTGCTTAGTCCATTACTCTACTCCCTCTACACCCATGACTGTAAGGCCAAACACAACACCAACTCCATCATCAAGTTTGCTGATGACACCACAGTTGTAGATCTGATCACAGACAATGATGAGAGGGCCTACAGGGAGGAGGTCGATCTCCTTACAACATGGTGTGAAGACAACAACCTCACCCTCAATGTCAGCAAAACCAAGGAGCTGATCGTTGATTTCAGGAAACTGCAAAACAGACATGCCCCTATCCTGATCAACAGGACTGAAGTGGAAAGGGTCAGTAACTTCAAATTCCTTGGCGTCCATATCACCGAGCACCTCACATGGTCTCTCAACGCCACCTGTCTGATCAAGAAAGTGCAACAGCGCCTGTACTTCCTAAGACGGTTGAAGAAGGCTAAGATATGTCCCCAGATCCTCACTAACTTTTACAGATGCACTACAGAAAGCACACTGACAGGTTGCATCACAGTGTGGTATGGCAACTGCAGTATTGCTGACCGCAAAGCCCTACAGCGGGTGGTGAAAACTGGGGTTGCCCTCCCATCCATACAGGACATTTATGACAGACGGTGCTTGAGGAAAGCTCTAAGCATCATCAAAGACACCACACATCCCAGCTACAGACTGTATGACCCTCTACCATCTGGAAAATGGTACTGGAGCATTCGGCATGGACTACCAGACTCAGAGACAGTTTTTTACCCCCGCACTATCAAACTATTAAACTCCCAGCCTCTCTCACCTACGAGCCGAACCTCACAGTGCCTTCTTTCTTACCAAAAACTCAAACACACATTGAAATCTACCTCTACCCCACATGTCAAAAAGCTGTTGTTGTTCTTGCACACTGCCTGTTGTCTCTGTCTTTCTTTTATTATACAATTGTATTGTTGTTTTTTTGTACTACTTATCATCTGAGAGCTAGCTACAGTAAATAGCATTTCGTTATACCATATACCTGTATATGAGTATAATGACAATAAACTTGAACTTGAACTTGAACTAAATAGTATACATAACATAGTTGGGCAGGTGCTGAATTCTTCTTTAATTCTGTCTGTGCAGTAACTCTCTTCTGTAGAGCCATGTTTTGCAAGAGCAGGCTGTGGCCCAGAAATGTCAGCATGACTTTAAATTAATGAGGCTGGAGAATCCTGTGATAATTTCTCAGTTTGTGATTCTTTAAATGGCTAGAGAAACTGAAAAGGTCTTAATGAAACACCAAATTAGCAAACTGACCGTTTATCTAAAAGGAAGAGACATGCTGACATCTCAAGGAAGAAACAAAGCTTGGAACCCCTCTGGCTGAACTTACAGACCCTCACAAACCCTCATTGTCTTCTGGATTCTAATGATGCTTAATCTTCTAAGAGCAAAATCAAAAAGATGGATTTTCAGCCTAAGAGCAGATTTGCTCAGATCATTAACATATTTCAGTGAGGTATATCATCATACCTGCCAGCAGCTTGCAAACTGCTGGCTTTCTAAAACCACTGGGCTCACTGCTCAAACTGAGCCTGTTGTAGCAGTTTGAGTCTTCATCTCCAGCGTTCCCTAGTAATTTAGGATGTTTCTTCAGAATAAATTGTTCTATTTTTCTAAACTTGCGATTTTTGTAAAAACATTTCTCGTTTTGCAGGTTTCATTCAACCTTTTATCAGTTCCTATTTTTAAATCAACACTGTGGTGACATTGTGTGATTTAAAAAAAATATCATTCAGTGTTCAATTTTTAAGCGTTAAAATTAGTTAAATTAGCTGCTAAAGAATCTGTTTAAACATACATCTAAGAAGTGTGTCGTTAACACAAGAACAGTGAAAGACATGGCCATGTCCCACTTGAGTCCTGACAATCACCAGCTTGCTGTTGGCATGAGATATTCCAAGAACTAAAAGCATATGCATCAGCACAACGATTGAAGATCATTGTTCGGATGCTTGAAAATTATTTAGGGGTAACATGTTGACAGCTCAGAAACAAAATCACTCTCTTCTGTGTGACTGAAGTGATGGAGTGCACAAGAAAGGTTGTAAATGAGAGTAAATCATTCAGCCTATCTAGGTCATTTAGTAGCTAAGTAATTGTTAAATATTTGTCAGGATAATTATTCTACATGGCTGAGAAGCCTGTCTGTCCTAAATGTGTTCTGTTTTAGTTTTCTTCCATGACCATTTTCCTCTTTCACTGCCCAGTTGGAAGTAGTCCTCTGGATCAGGCTTGTTGGTGTGCCTTGAATTTTTCTATGGCTGTAATAATTTATTCAGGTGGGTAGCTGCGTCAGCATGCATAGTCTGCAAAGGAACAAGTAATAGCTTTATTCCATGCTGAAAAGAGAAGAGAGAAAACACGTTTCGGCTGTGAACCCTTCTGAAGAAGACCTGAAGAAGGCTTCACAGCCGAAACGTTGTGTTTTCTCTCTTCTCTTTTCAGCATGGAATAAACCTATTACTTGTTCCATGATAATTTATGGCATTTTTACCAAAACGTATCACAATATTCTTATTTATTTAGGATAATTAACTTAGGTTTTAATTTCACAATTTGTGCTCTGTAACCATTCTGTTTGCTTTTTTGTTGATTCCACACTGTCTTGATGAGGACACAGGAGAACATGCATTATCACCCAGATACCTTTTATGTGTACTCTACTGTACATTTACCACTCCCCCTATTTTTTGTACCACATTCATATTAAATTAGTTTTCTAACTATATCATTATCTGTTTTTTTAATATTGATCAGAAAGATCAACACAACATTTTCCCCTTAACAATTTCCAAGCATCCACACAATGATCTTCAATCATTGCTTATTTAATCATACTATTAATCTTGCACATAAGTCTTAGATGACCCCTCCCATCAACCTCTTTTAGAAGATACTCTCCTTCCCTCTGGAAGAAGATACCAGATCCCCTGTATAAGGACTAAGAAAGCACGTATTTCATTTACACCTAAAAACATTCAATTACTGAAAAGTGAGAAGGTTGTTTTGAGGTAGAGATCTTATTAGTATTATAGTTGTTTTAAACACTTCATCAGCTAATTGTCTGTTTTTAATCTTATGGTATGGGATTCAGTCCTGACTGAGCAATGTTGTACAAATGTTTTGTATAATGGTATTGTGCAGATGCTTTATTGTATTATTGTCATTCACTTGCATGCTGAACTGTCCGACTACTTACATGTCAGCCTTTCTTGACAGCCTCATGAGACCGCTGGTTGAAGGTCTTCCCTCATACATCAAGGACACCAACCACGCGCTCCAACTTTTTAATGGTTTCCAATTTCAGGGCCCCGAATGCTACATTTTTACCATGGATATCACATCTCTTTACACCATCATTCCCCATAATGACGGCCTTACAGCCATCAAACGCACAGTGCTTGATCCACCCACTCATACCCTGGTACGCCTTGCAGAATTGGTCCTTACACTGAATGCATTCTCATTCAATAACCTTTTTTACCAACAGGTGAGTGGAGTTGCCATGGGCACCAGAATAGGACCCAGCTATGCCAATATTTTTGTCGGTTGGGTAGAAGAACGCTTCTTCGCTTCCTACACTGGCTATGTCCCTGACCTCTACAAGCGATACATTGATGACCGTGTCGGTACCACCACATGCTCCAGCGACCAGCTTGAGTGCTTTCTGCATCATTTCACCAACTTCCACCTGTCCCTCAAATATATGGTTAACATATCTTTCACTACTCTTCTGTTTCTAGACATCAACTTCTCCATCAACTACTCCCGACTCTCCGCTTCGGTTTATTACAAACCCACGGATTCACACAGCTATGTCCTGTATAGCTAATTTCACCCCAAACACAGTAAAAACTCTCTTCCTTTTTCAAAGTTCCTTTGGCTACGATGATTATGCAGCGACGACATTGACTTCCAGAACCAATCCCTCAAAATGTACTCCTTTTTCATCAACAGAGGATACCCTAGCAGTATTATTGACAGGGCCCTTGCCCGAGCCAAAAACACCCCTCGGACCATCAACTCAATCAGGAACTCCCGCCTTAACAACTGCATTCTTTTGGTGCTTCCCTACCACCCCAACATACTTCCTATCCCCAGGACTATTAACGACAACTTTTCCATCCTACAGGATGATCCCTCCATTGGGGCCCTCTTTTCTAACTGCCCCATCATCTCATATCGCCGACCACCTAATCTGTGCAACCTTCTTGTTCACAGCTCCCTTGACCGCCCTCAGCAACCATCCACACCAGACACTTTCCCTTGCAACAGAGCTCGTTGTATCACCTGCAAGTACACATCTAACACTACACTTATTCAAGGCACCTCAGGACAATTCCGGATCACCCAGATGGCATCTTGTACCTCCAGCAACCTTATTTACTGTATCTCTTGCAGTAAATGCCCAGCCATTTACATTGGAGAAACAGGAAGGAGACTTGGAGACCGCTTTAGAGAACATGTTAGGGCTGTGAAGATTAAAGATCTTTCCAAGCCTATTGTTTCTCATTTCACCTCTGATGGACATGACAACTCTAATCTCTCCATCTGTGTTCTCTAAGACGTTTTTTTGAACTCATACATCAGAAAGACTACAGAAACCAAAGTTATCCTGCAGCTAGGATCACACCTTCCCCCTTCTCTAATCGACAGACTACTTTTCTTCTAAATTTTCTCCATTCATTGGAGGTTACATTTCACACCTTTCTACACCTATTCTGACTTCACAGCTCTTGATTGGCCTCTCTTTCTGTCCCCTGGTCCCGCCTCTCGCTCCTCCTCTCTCCCAGCCTTTGTTCTCCTGCTACATTACCTTTGCTTACTGCCTTGTCTTTCTCACACCTGAAGAAGGCTCCACGGCTGAAACATTGTGTTTTCTTTCTTCTTTTTTTCAGAATGGTATAAACCTATTACTAGTTAAAAAATGTTTTGTTTAGATGAATGTTTGCTAAAAATTGCATTATTCTTTCAGTATTCTCCAATACATAAGCTTTGTTCTATTGTTTGTATAATTTAACCATTAACAGACCAATTTGTAGTATCGTTGTTCACTTTTTCCCCTTTTTTATGAATTGGTGTTTTCAATTCTCCATGTTCAGTTCTCCAATCTGTGGGTACTGCTCCCAGTACCTTGTGACAGTTGAAGTATCAAGGATAATGGTGTATGAATAACATCTCTCATTTCATTACAGTACAGCTGAGAAAATACTGCCAGACTCCAGTGAATTGTTAGTCCTAGCTCCTCGCAATACCTCAGTGTCAGTTGTCCAATAATTACTTGGTACTGTACGTGTGAAGCACGTAACCTGGCATAGTATTTGTTGTAAAACCCAATGTGAAATAACACATTTACTATTTCTAATCTTCTAGAATTAAATTATTAATAATTATTAATTATGTATTATCTGTTATATAGTATACTTAGTGTTATTCTAGTGAAAAATTTTTTTTTTGCATATTGTCATGTCTGTGGAGTATTTATATTAATCTGTTAATTTTAGAAATTTCTTCATTAAAGCACAAGTCCCATAGTCGAAATTGGTTGTCTTTGGTAAGACTTTCCCGATCTCTTTATACTGCACCTGTGTCTGAATTAGCAGGTCTATAGTCATATTGTTAAGTGTTTTGAATTTTTGTTTTTCTCCCTCTTGCTTTAGTTCTCTAGCTTGCAGGTTATTTGTGTTAAACAGTTCTGCCCCACTAAACCTTGAATCTAGCCTGTCTACTGAAAAACATTATACCATTCTCCTCACCCACGTTTTAGGGTTTCCTGTAATGCTACTCTTTCTTGTTAGTGCAGTTGCCTTCAGTTCTTGTATTTATTCCAAGTATGTCATAGTATTGTATTCAAGTCATTTAAGAATGGACTTAATTATGTATTTATTTTTGTACTTGGTGTTGCCTTTGGCTTTGTTGATCCCACTTGAGTTGGCCTCCCTGCTCCCCATCTTCTCTAATACACCAGTATCATACTGGTTCAAATGCAACCCACTTGTAAATGCAACCCACTTGGTTCCTAAAAGACCCTCATACGTTTGTAATATTTTCATTAAGGCCGCGTCTCGTGTTCACAAACTTATAATTTTTCGTTGCTCTGCATTTCATTCCCCATTGATTAACTCCATTAGACAAAAGTTACTTTTGTGCATCAATATATTTAGATTACCCTCCTGCTGGTTGGGTCCAATGCCCCAGTTCTGCATCTCTGTGGTACTCCTCATCAGCCTGCTAATGTTTGTTCAGCATTACCACACAATGATGGGCTTAATCCCAGATGAGTAACTAAAGATTAGATGTTAATCTTTGTGTATTTGCTCTCTCCACTCCACCTCAACAACCTGCTGCTGCTCCTTCTTAATATTCCTGGATCTCTGAAACCACTTCAGTAGAGTGGAGTTTACTTTTCAAAAATCCTATTTCTGATCATTGACACTGAAGAAGTGACATTGTGAGAACTGCAGAGAGCTGGGAACTGATGCAGTGATGCCACTCTGCTCAAACATGTCAGCTTCCTCAAAGTCCTTAACAGAGTGACAGCAGCTTGTTTTATTTAATTAAATTCTTAACTTGGTGTAGTTGGCTTATCAAGACTGTGACTCAGAACAGCTGATTGTTATTCAACCCCCAAATGCTCTCCTAGGCCTTACCTGCAGGGTCTTGCTAAAATATTCACACCCTTCCTATGGTGTCCTATGTGTGAAATTACAAAATGATGGTTACACTTTTAATATTCAAATAGAAGATGTCTAAGTGCAAGATAAGTTAAAGTAAATGTGAGCAAAATTTAAGGATAAAAAACAAAATATGTTGATACTGATGCAATAATAACTTTTCCTTTTTCTTTCATATTAGTTACTTTGATCTTTTTGTTTTTTTGAATGTATGGAGTATGGTTTGTACAAAAATATGAATTACTACTTTAAAGTGTCAAGACTCAAAGCTATAAAGCAACAAAATGTGAAAACTGAGAAAGTGTCTGATACATTTATAGGGCACTGATGAATCAAAGACAACAACATCCTGTGAGACCAAGTCTCTTTACACACTATAAAATGGACTGAAGATAACTCCTACAGAAACAGCCTCAATCAGAGGACAGCTGTACAGTAGCTCTCATATTGACAGCTCTACAACCCCTCAGCTCCTCTCTAGCAACACTCAGTTACATCAGAAACATCTCTAGAAACACTCAGTTAATAACAGAGATTAGACTCAAACCAAAAATGTTTGGAATACAGGAGGTAGCCTGTGGGCCGAGTGAGGATCTATACTAGCTGAGCCACTTTTGAAAAGAATTTTGAAATGTTAAAACATCAATTATTGATGGAAACTGGAATGTAAATCATATATAAACCACAGGAGACTAGGGAATAATTATTCTATTAGGTGAATCTTGCTGCTGTTTATCACCCATTTCATAGTGTTCTAACAATATTTTGATCCTGTAGTCTAAATCCTATAAGGTTAAAATACTGTGACAGTCATGCAAGCTGACAGCTCAGAGCTGTGAACAGAACATCCCTTTTATCCCAAGAGCAGGGGACTCAATCATGTTAAAGAACAGAATATGAGACAATGGACAACCCTGCTGTGTCACTGGGACACCCTACACAAGGGAACTCCTATTAAAGGTCGTCTCGAGACAACAGTGCAGATTTGCTTGTGTACTAAACTATGTTTAAACTATGGGCTACAACACAAAAAAATACTGCTGCAAATATAACTAGTGACTTATTACTTTATTTCTTTGCTGCTACAGTCTAGGTGTCACAAAGCGTTAATCAGGACCCTATGCAGACGGCAGAATCTGAAAGGGAGTGAAACAAACACTGGGGAGAGAAGACTGGGAACGGGGCTGGTAGATGAACAGGGGGGGTGTGTCGACAGTGCACTGGTGATCAGGGGGGCGTGGTCCAGGTGAAAGTCCAAAGGGAGTCCGTAGGGGAAATCCAGGGTGAGCAAAAGCCCAGAACCATGTAATCCAACCTCGACAGACACAACAAAAGTTAAATACCGGAGCAGGATCCGGTGCAGGGACGGGGAGATAACCCCCAGACCCAGATGGTCAGGACGCCGTTGTGAAGCCAATGCCGTCGGGCCACTCCTGGAAGGCTGGTAGGCGGGCTTCCAGGCGTCTATCTTCCAAAGCTGAGCCCAGAATGTTAAGAGCATCTGGCTCTTATAGGGAGGGGCTGGAACAGGAGGCAGGTGCAAAAAATCAACAGAAACAAGAAGGAGCAGGAGCGCCCTTAAGAGGAGGGACTTACGATCATGACACTAGGACTCACTCTCTATACCTTTATAGTTTGTTCATTCATTCATTATAAATATCCAAAAATATTCTAGCTGATGTTCTAGCCATCAATGATCCTTTCAGATTTGGACAAAGCAACCTTATCAGACCCAACTGGCTAAGACTTGCAGCTTTAACCAAACAAGAGTGCTGCACTGTCAGCTCATCCAGTCTGTGCTCAGCACACACATGTGTGGTCTATGGAACACTGTAACTTTAAAAAATATAACAGGTCAGCATGAGAAAATAATAACACAAGAAAGGTTACAAGCAGTAGTCATTTTTGGTCCACATAGTTTGCTTTGTTCCTAACTGCAACCCATTTCTCCAGAGAAGCTAGATAGTTAATGCTCATTCATGGTTTCAGCACAACAGAGGTTTAAAAATACTTTACTGGAAAAGCCAGTGAATTCCCTATTTCACCTAAAACACATCAGCTGAGCTCAGTCAGAGAAAATAGCCAGAGTTTAAGATAAGATCACTTTATTAGCCATATACAATTTCTTGCACTAGGAATTCATCTTTTCACATATCCCAGCTTTCTCTCCATGAGACACACAGGCAGGGAGAGAGGCTTGGGGTCAGAGTGCAGGGTCAGCTATTGTACTGTCATGTTCAGTGTACCAGGACACAAGGGCAACAGTGGCACCACCATAAGCACCAGCAAACCCATATTGATGAAGGCTCCGAAGAAGGCTCCACAGATGAAACGTTGTGTTTTCTTCTTCTCTTTTCAGCATGGAATAAACCTATTACTTGTTCCTTTGCAGCCTACGCATGCTGACGCAGCTACCCACCTGAACCATATTGATGAACCATCATTTGCAGACATTTCAGCATTAACAAGATTGCCAGCATTGGCAAGTCACCAGCTTAAAAAGCGTCTTCTAGATAGTACTGCATTTGTCAGTATTCTCAAATGGCCCAGGTAATCCTGGAGCTACACCTGCCAGTGCTACACTATGTAATCAAGTCTGGTAATAAAGAAAGACGTCTGAAAAGAATTAGAGAAAATGAGAAACTTTCGCTCCAGGAGGGTTTCAAACTGCTCTTAAAAAAATATCAACAAACCCACTGATTATCTGGTTGGTCTTGGTTAAAAGCCATGCCATGCTGTTTCAGCACAGATAAGAAATCCCTCCCTTAATTTTATCTTAAAGATTTTTCCTTTCTTCAACAGCCTTCTTAGATCCATTAAGATTATTATGACTGGAATATTAAGCATTGATTCCAAATACTCTCTGAGGCATAGAATGAATTATACTGCAGCCTCTACACCTCTGGATAACTGGATTACCAAGTATTTGTGAGGCTGGAGTCCAGGTTAAATCTACAGAACAAAATGAGACTGTCCCAAAACCATAATCAGAATACTTCCCAAGTATCCCCCAGGTTCCTATTTTGGGTGATCACTCCATTTATCAACATTACAGTTCATTTCTTTTTATAAAAAGGCAATCAAAAACTGCTGTGTGTAGTAATAAAGCATGTCAAATCCTTTGTCAGTACCAAACACATCCAATCAATGCTGATTCTCACAAATGTGCACATGTAACTTCCTAGATAAAACATTTATGGGTGGCATGGTGGCACACTAGCTAAAATTGGTGTCTCGCAGTGCTGGGGCCCAGGATTTAGTTCCTGACCTGGGGTGCTGTCGGTGTGGAGTTTGTACCATATGTTCTCCTTGTTTTTGTGTGGGTTTTCCCTGGGTGCTGTGGTTTCCTTCCACAGTCCAAAGACATACTGGTAGTTCAATTGTCTTCTGGGAAAAGTGGGAGAGTGTACCTGCTGTGGCTGTTCTTGTGTCCACCCTGCCCTTCTGCTGCCCCCCTGGGATTCCTGCTCAAGGTGTGTGTGTGTGAACCTGCCACTCTGGGCTGGGCAAGGCCATGACATTTCCACAGGGCGAATCAAAGAGCACTGGACTGCACATGCCCTCAGGGCTGCCCTTTGGAGTCTGACAGTACAGAAAAGACAAATTCACCCCTCGGGTGTTCGTATTTTACAAAGCACCCAAATCATTTATGTAATTCTTTCTTTTTTATTTCTTAGGCCTTTGCTGAAATAATTAAAAGGCCAGTTAAAAGCCCTCAGCTCAAAGAGGACCTGTTTTAATGTAATGGTATCAGGTAAAGCTCACAGTTTAACAGACAGGACTTCTAAAAGTAGGACTGCAGTTCTGTAGGTGGAACTGTTCCTCTGTGCGGCTGAACAGCCCTGCTCCCACACTAGGATGGGATGGGACTCATATTGGCCTGCTAATGCAGACAGCTTGCATTATGTTATGGGAGAGGTGCAGGGTGCACAGGATGGAGATGGATGAAATGTAGGCTCTTGGAAGCCACACTGACAGGCCTTCTGCAGGACTTCAGAAGGTCTTTTCAGCTGGTGACTCTTCACTGTGGCCCAATAAGAGCAGTGACAGACCCTGATGAGACCACAAAGCCCACACTGCAGACTCACTATGTTCAATTGCTTCCATTGTTTGACCTCATTACACTTTTGCCAAGTGCAGTGGGCGGCATTTCTTCCTATCCAGTCCTCTGAGATTGAAGCATTGGTATTTTAAATTACCATGAAGGATTTCTGTGGCTCTTCTGTACCTACACTTTGCTTAGCCTGAGGGTTTAATAAACAATATAAGGCTGCTCTGAATATAAGATCAGTCTTCACTGATAATACAATACTCTCTTTTTTCTATAATATGAGTGAAAGGTGTAATTTATGATGTATGTTTGCATAGTGCATGTAAATTTCACTCTCCTTTTGTTTCCACATTTAGAACAATTCATTAATTCTTGAGCCAGCAGCAAGTAGCAACAATTTGCTGTGGTGTTAAAACAATCAAACATGGCCTCAGGTTAATTTCGTAGGATCTTCTGTTGGAGACCCAAGTTGTCCACTAGAGCCAAATCAACCACACAATAAACACCAGGATAAATTGGATTTTGCTGATGCATCAGTCTGGCATACAGTAACTGTTACTTTGCTAGCTGGTAAATGTGACCTTTAGAGGAAAAAGACAACTCTAAGCACATTTCATTGCTTTCAGTGCCGGAGGTGACTCTGTAACACCAATGACGAAACTGGGTGATTAAGGTGAGGTACTATACAGAGATTTGTCTTGACCCACATGACAGAGGTGATGCCCTGCTAGACTGTACATCTGCTACAATGCTACTCCCAGAGTGTCCTTCAATTAACACTTTTCTAAAACGGTACTTGGCCTCTGTGTGACACTTCATCATTAGTCTGTAGGAGCAACACCTACACAGAGACCTACAATACCACACCTTAACAAAGAGGTAATGTAATCGTACGAAACACCATACACAAGGGGTCCAGACACAAACATCTCTATCTGGTAGCATGGTCTTTTGTGCATCATTCAGAAAATTATGCTTAATGTTATGCAGAAGAGTTATAATTTCATTGCAGATGGTAAATGTTGGAAACCTTGAGTTTTGGTCCTATTCTACTTCACAAAGTGTTTTGTACTTTTCTAAAGACAAGCACAGGGTGCACATTCTAGGGGACATTAACTGAAAAATACACGGCAATTCCCAAAGTACAGACACTGCACTGCAAGCGATCTCCTGAGAGGTGAACCTCATGCTTAATTACCAAAGTACTTTACTGCATTAGTTCAATAGGACAGGCAAGCTTAATGAATACTTATACACAAGGACAATTCACGTAGCATCCAGCAAACACTGCTCTTTTCCTCCCTTAGAGTCAGCAGTGTGATGAACTCCAGAGGGAAAACTGCTTAGGTCCTATAAGTTTTGACAATCATGATGAATCACTAGAAAAACCCATTGCAAGAAAAACAACAAAAGCACTTTTACTTAATCCATATGGTGCCAAATGTTTCCCATTCCAATATAAATCTGAGAGTCTAAGTTCGAATGGCCCTGCGACAGAAGTATTTGTTTTACTAGACTGTGGTAAAGGCTGTGTCGCGGCTCCAGCCAAGGAGTTTAAAGTCAGCTACCAAAAATTTAATAATAATAATAATTGCTTACACTTATATAGCGCTCTTCTGGACACTCCACTCAAAGCGCTTTACAGGAAATGGGCACTCCCGTCCACTGACACCAATATGCAGCTTCAACCTGGATGATGCGACGGCAGCCATAGTGCGCCAGAACGCTCACCATGCATCAGCTATCAGTGGGGAGCTATTAACCCTGTTAGAATCTGCTCAAACAGCACTCAGGAGAGGCCCTGGGACAGAGAGATTGACATAGTGTGGGAAACTGTTAGAGCAGAGGTACAGGGGAAGTCTGAAGAAGGGAAACATCAATGCACTCCAAAGCGGTGAGCAGTACAGTCTATATCATTTCCATGTTTGATGTACTGTATGGTACTGTATGGTAGCTGTAATGTAGCTAAAAATTAATCTTTGAATGACTAATGTTCTGAAAACATGACCATGCTCAAGAAATAAAAAACAAACCAAGCTGATTTTAACTTCTGACTGAATACATTTTGAAAAATATCCACTCATACTGGTCAGAGCATATACAGTACTTATTATGTACAGCAAACAGGGAATTTGCTCACTGACTGATCCAAAACCCTTTGCCCAGAGTCCTGTAGAGAAGTACAATGTTGTAATTTATGGTGGGCCCTCAAATAATTTTATTCATACAATGCCTTAATCTTAGTAGACTTCTGATTTTTCGTCTCAGAATTGAGACTTATAAGGAGATATCTTAAGTCTTTCTAATTTTCTTGGCAATTTCTTTTTCAGGTGTTATTCTAATATGCAAACTTGAAGCTTGTTTCAAAGATATTTCTCCCTGCCCATTCAGACATGATTTCAGCCTATGGCTGAATCACTAATATTTATTTTATATACAAATTTCAATCTTTTATTTATTTCACAGCAATTATATCTGTATTTTATGTCAATGCAACATAGTCAAGTTCATTTCACCTCTGACGGCCACGACCACTCTAATCTCTCCGTCTGTGTTCTCAAAGACGGTTTTCCGAACTCATACATCAGAAAGACCACCGAAACCAAAATTATTCTGCAGCTAGGATCACACATTCTCCCTTCTCTTAACGACAGACTAATGTTCTTTTAAATTTTCTCCATTCATTGGAAGTTTCATTTCACACCTCTCTGCACCCATTCTGACTTCAAACTTTTCTTCTTTTTTTCAGCATGGAATAAACCTATTACTTGTTCCTTTGCAGCCTACGCATGCTGACGGAGCTACCCACCTGAACTACATAGTCAAGTTCTGCCCTGTGAAGATGTGTTTACAATAAAATTGATATTTTTTAATTATAAAAAATGGTGCTAATATGATTCATTCTAGTAAATTAGACAAACTCTGATTGTGGGACTTTTTTATGCTATTCTCTCTGACACCTCATTTTAAGACTCAACAACAGTTCCTTTCTAAAAATGCTTCTACAGGAACAAGATCATTGTGGGTAAGAACGTGGTTGTTAGGTTCTATGAAAATGCTCAAATAAACAAAATATTACTGTGGTATTGAGTATTTCAGTAGAATTCAAGTATGATATTGTATGAATCCGAGAGGGTGTCATGTCCACATGGTATGTGATTCTCATGTGACAAATTAAAAATAGACTACACTGTTTGACACCATTTTATAGGCAGCCTGTTTTAGACTTGGATAGATATACACATTAGTATATTGCTAGGTTAGCATCCTCTAGATTCTCAATTTGCCAGGAACAACTGTTGACTGGAAATATCCAGTGGTATATTTGTGGCTTACTTTGACATCCCTGGGGCGTTTCTAGGACAGTCAGTACAGTATAGTCAGTATGAGCTGAACTGCTGTGATTTTACACACATTGATGATGGTCAGTAACATCCAAACATCATTCTTCAGTTAACAGTTGTGCAACTCCAACAGCATTGCAGCTCCTAGAAGAATTAGCAGAAACCTTCTCACGATTTGCGCAAGAGGAAGTCAAGCTGTGACAGTAACATACACCCAGATCTGCAAATTGTATGCACTGCTAACTGTGTGTTACAACACAGGGCACAGACACTTTCATTTCCACAGGCATTGCCATATCTCAATGCCACATCTTTAAAAATTAAAAATACCTGAAATTACCATGTGCAGATTTGCTATGTTTGAGATTTATTCCAATGTATTCCCTGTGTGCAGGATCAGCACCTGAGCCCCAGCCCACACCAGCTATCACATCCTACAGCCTGAAGCATGGGAGGCAGGTATCCTAGAACACAGCAGTCATTCTAGAACACCGGAAATCACACCACGGCAGCACAATAAGAACAATCTGACAACAAAAGAGAATGGGGGGAGATCGGGATTTTCCACTGACAAAACTCACAAACTGTGGGAGATTTTATAGAACCTAATAGAGAAGAAGTGTGTTTCTAGGTACTAGAAGCCAAGAAAAATGACAATTCCTAATTCAGTGCAGGTGTCAGGGCTTCCTTCACGGTGTACTAGTCTGAGTTCCTCTGTGGCACCTCCTCGAACAAATTCTCCTTACTCGAAACAGGGATGGGCTTGAGAAAAGGCGGCGGTGACAGGCAGTTTAAAGGGATTTCCAGAAAAGAGGTATATGAGTGTAAGCAATTATTATTAATTATTATTTCCTAATAATCCTCCTCCTAAACTAGCTCTAGATAGGTATCTCCTGTCCTCAAGGGCCAGAGATCTGCAGGTTTTACAAGAACGTTTTGTTCATTAAAAGATGAAGACCTAAAAAACAGAATCCACTCATGCTCATAATTCTTTTTTATGGGTGTAGAAGACACTCTGGTTTATAAAACATCTCATGACTTTAGAAGATAATATTTAGATAGTGTAGAACCATAAAAGAAAAAAATATTCTGTGAATACCAGTATACAGTACTTTAATTAACAGCAATCAGTAATATTCTCTCGTGCATTATAAAATAATTAAAGGTGGACAGCTACTGGTCTGCTGCCATGCTCTCTGGTTTCTCTCACTGCAGTCATTTCATATCCTGCTTAATAACTGTCCTTTCTGTTCAGGCTTATTGTCTTCTCACCCACATCTTTTCAAAATAACACGAAGCTGCAGAGTTCAATGTGCAGAATAGAACAGTTATTAGAATAGAAAATACTCTCCCAATACTTTTACAATGGTATTGAAAGTAATGCTGCAGCCTTTCTATGTATTGAGAGTTTTATATTTTTACCCACTGTTCAATACAATCTACTTCATAATGTATATGACTCCAGGGATCCCCCAGGGATACATAGACAAAACATATTCCATTGCATAGAAACATTTTGAGGTAAATGTGTATTCTTGGACAGTACAGTAAGCTCTCAAGAAATGCTAAAGCTAAAAATATATTTCACTAAATATTACAAGTGTTTACTTTACCACGCCAGTCTTTGGTGTATAAGGCAAGAGTGATTTTAAGGGACATTTGTGAAGAAGAAAAAACATGTTGTATATACTTGTACTCAAATTACAGGAGTTCAAATAAGTACTACCAGATTGCAATGAAAATCAATCTTACCTCTTCTAGACCAGCAGGTATCGCTTGAAACTTTCAATTCATTTAGCAATGATTAAGGGCAGCATCTTCTATTAGTATGAAACCAGATCTCCGCTTTAAATATAAAGGATGCTAAAGGATCAGATGTTAGACACTGGGCTTTACTTGCTAAAATATTTGGAAATCTATCTTCAAACTGCCTGTCTCAACTTATCAGCTGCCACCAAAATACTGCAAAACCACAGCTGGCTGGTTTTCCGAATCTGAAATCCCTTTATGAATCAAAATCATGAAGCAAGAGCCTTTTCTATCCTCTAATTAAACCAATTAAGTGCTTGGTGCACATTACAGTGAGCTCATTAACTGCACATTCACAATAAGCCACTGGCATACTGTCCAGGATCACATCTAATTTGTACAATAAGGTCTTGGATTAATTTTTGCCAACTCCATCTACATATCAATTAAGGGAAGCACAGGCAGCGTCCATGGATGCAAAAGAAAATGAACATGCAATAGCCAGAACAACACCTAGAACCAGCAAATTAATGCACAATTACAGTATATTCCAAACATCAGGAGGGCAGATGTTAATTCTCCAAGACAGTGCCATACCCATCAGGTCACACTTATCATGGCCCTGCCCCTTCTCTGTTTGGCAAATGAAATATGTGCAGCAAAAAAAAAGATTGCAACTCATAATGTGACCTATACTTTCCTTTCAGAAGTAAAAGCATGCTTCCTACAGTATACCAGAGTGTACAAACAAAGTCTTGTCAATCTGCTGCCACTTCTTTACAGCACAGCCCAAAGCACGCCCCCATCAGAGGTCCTGTGTAAGGAGAATCCATGGGCCATTGTGCACCAGTGAGAGAGTGGGGGCACGTTTTCAATAAAGGTCTTGTTTTAAGTCTTCTTGCTGCCCCACAAAGTTAACTGATTCTCTATCTGAAATTGATTAATGTTTTTGCTGCTTAGCAGTGAACTGTGAACCCTGCTTTGTCAAGAATTACACTGGTGTTTTACAAGGTTGTACAGTAATCTGATCTGTGCTGGAGTACTACTGAAACCAGCTCTGCCCTTGTGAATCCTGATCGAATTAAAAAATCTAAGCCACAACAGAAAAATAATTCTCAGAACTAAAAGATAAATATGGACCTAATTCAAGAGGTTATTTTTGCATCTTGCACTCTAACTTCCATTCATTGGGGAAAACATGATCCAGACATCCCGGTGACACTGGAATCTGTCCAGTTGTCTTTTTTTATGTTGATCAGAGTAGAAATACCATTCTCTGTTTTCTGTGCTTGATGTGAGTTCAACTTGCTCATCCTGGGAAAGCAGTGACACCACTGCTGCAAAAATAATGTTTTTCCACACTAAAAGTGAATTGATTGTATGCTGCCAAATATTTGCCTTATTATTTGAGCAGCTCCATGCAAGTCAGCAATCACAGCCCTTTCCAGCAGATTCTCAGCATAGTGAGTATCCCGCTATTCCTTTATAATTAAGCATTCATTTCTAACAGAGTTATTGGTTACAACTTGTACAAAGGCCATTGAGGGAAACTGCAGAACTGTAGGGTAACAAAAAAATGAACAAAGTGGAAAAATAAGTTAACTTATTTAGTTGCGGAAACAGAACTAACCTAATTTTTCCACAAAAAAAATAAAAAGAAGTATTTGAAATATTCGCTCAAGAGTGCCGTAAGGATTTTGTCAGTCGGAGGGTAATTCATGTAGTTTTGCATGATGAAAAGCACAAAAAGAGAACAAGCTCTGTTTGAGATGTACAGTACATTAGCAACACAATTACAAATTCACATCTGTCAAAGTGAGGAAATAAAACTGAAGCAACTACATGCATATTAAAAGCTCATATCTGGAGTAGAATTTATTTTTTTGCACACAAATAATGTCCCAGAATGGCTGTGGAACTACAGACTTCTCTGCCTCCTGCTTGTCGACACTATATTAATGTTAAGAAGATAACGTAGAACTGCAACGAAGCACTCACAGCACAGGAGAGAGGTCCACACCAGCTCAAAGAGCCTTAAGACATTCAGGTGAAAGCCCGCAGCAAGAATAAACAGTGGAAAAGACCCAGAAGGATAATTATCTGTGACTGATACAAAAAAAACATTAAATTTTGTAACTTTGTTACCCAACTGGGAATGCTCATTTGAACTAAACATACAGGTCAAATTACAATGTCAGAAAACAATCAACATATATGAAGAATAATAATAATGTTATTTGTATTTATTTCCTGAAAACCCTGTTGTTCTGCCCCCTCACCCTCAGAAGGATTAAATCCCTTCAGAAGGAATTTAACTTTAAAATGGAAGGGCTGTGGTCCTATGGTTAAAAAACATCTAGTGGCAGGAACAGCTGTAAGTGCCTTTCCTTCCAGCACACAAAGAAGAGCCTAGGATTTAGTGTCATCCATTAAGAAAATTCTTTCAACAGCAAGCAGACATTTCCCAATCTCCTCCATGGCTCAGCTCCAGCTGGGCTCTGCTCCTCGCGGTCGAGAACACAGCAGATCCCTGGGCTGACAGTGTCGCACCAAACCAGAAAATTGTTCTCATCAAACATAACAAATACCATCTGCGCCTGTTAGGACCTCATAAATCTTCCGTGGGAACCAGGGACGTTGTTTTAGGAGTTCTGGGGCCAATTTGAAGGATAACAGGAAATAAAAACAAAAATAGCAAACACTAGCATGTTCAACAGGACGCTTTGCCCAGACAGGCAATGCCAATGTCTGTATTTCATACCTCCCTCGTAGTTAGCCTAAGTATCTGAAACTATTTCACAGCCTAGTTCCAAACCACCACTATGGAACTGTGCTGTTGTATGATCAGCTGCAGATTCTTTACCCTTATTAAGAGCCTGTCACACCGCCACACAGAGTGCCACAGGCATGATACTCTCCGATTGAAAGGCATGGGACAGTGCTGGACTCACACCCCATTAGCAGACTGTCACACAATGGCCTGAGCAAGGCCAAAGTAGGTCCGTTTTATCTCAAACTGGCTCCGCCACAAAAGCACCCAAGCAAACAAGTGCAGTCTATTTACAGTGCTCCCAGTCCCCCACACCAGAAAACAACCCCCCCCCCCCCCCAAATAAGTAACAAAAACAAATTATTCAAATAAAGGTAAATGAACTCTCCCGAACTCTCCCGAAATATGACACTACCTAACCACCAACAACCAACCAAACTATTAGGCTGAGGAGCCAGCTTAAATAGCTTATAAGCCCCTCCCCCTCTGGAACAAACCATTTCTCTAATTCAAAGTGGTTTTTCCCCTTTCCATAAATAACCCTTGAGAACTGGGGTTAGGTTTGGCCTTTTGAGGCCACCGTAGGCTGACTCACCCAGGAAGTACTGACACCAAACAAACACTGAGTAACATCCATTTTGAGAGCGCTCTCCATTCACACCACAATACTCACTCATACCTGTGTTTAAGTATTTGAATGTATGTGAAATTAGGTATGTTTATGTATGTGAATTTATATGAAATTAAGTAATAGAAGTTACTAGTCAAGCCCTGAGTGTGCACCCTTAGGAACTTATCTAGCAACCGCTCAATGGAAGGTGTATGAATGTTGTATTTTCTGTGCTATTTGAACCCCGTGACAGACTCCTCTGTCACACAGACACTTCTCTCAGTGCATTAGTAGAAGCACCCAGATCTTGAATTAGGTAAGGTTAAATTCAGAGAAGACTGCCTTAATACAGATATGGAATAGGTTTTGCATCAGGTTAACATAGGTATGAAACAAGGCTTGCATCATATTTCTACAAATGTAAAACAAAATTTACAAAGGAAGGGATGATGGACACAGTTGGACCATGCAGTATATGCAGTATATGCAGAAGAGATCTCCTCTAAAATTGCTATTAGCAATTTTACTTTGCAAATATTGTGTTCCATACACGTGCAAACGTCTATTTTTAATCTGTCCACAATAATCCTGTGATACAGGAGAGATGAAAAGAACACGCTCCTCGATAGTGTACTCATTGAGGCTGATTGCTCCTATTACTGTTACTCTGCAGGGTCACATACAAATCCAATCTATGCAGCTGAGGACTTCTGGCCAAGTATAAATTGCTGCTTACCCAACTTGTGCTCCCAATGGCAACCTCAACTAGTTCAGTTACTGAAGAAACACTTTGGAAATGGCAAATGATATGTATGCAAAATGCAAAATTCTACAAGATTTTTCTACTAGCACTAAATGTGCAAATGTGTAGGCATCATTAATAAATGTGCATCTCTCCTGAAGATGTAACAGCTAGTTACATTTCTAGACATTAATCTAAGAACTTTAGCTAAGGTTATTTCAGCTTTACGGATATAACTGTGACATGTACAGTAGTTTTATGCTGGTAGACAGAAAATCTTTTCATTGACAGCTCCAACTGTCTCACTTATTAAACCATACAGTGATATGACCTGTGAACAATGCATAATTACTTTTTAAATCAAGATGGGGTTTGGTGTGCTTTTGTATGCTCATTCAATGCAGTCCCAAGCACATCTTAGGAATGGTCCCTGTTGTACCAAAGCCCCAGAATGAGCAGATGCTACACTGAGATGCAGTGGGGGCAAAGACAGCAGAGTGAAGGCTAAGTTCTGATTAGCAAGCCCCTGGCAATACCACACAAAGTGATGAAGCCGTGCAAATTCACAGCTATAAATATCTTATGAGTTCCATTGTGCTCAGACAAAGATGTTCACTAGATAGCACACAGACAAGTATTCCTCAATAATTACAAAAAATAAGACTGCACTCAATATCCTCTAACATTTATGTTTTTTTTTTAATTGAGAAAATCTTTCTGAGTTAAGAGGATATGATTCTGATGGAATCGGAGTCTAATGATTCTGGTGGATGGACCCCACCAGAAAGTCAGCTCTACACAGTCCCGAGAGGTATTGTTAATTGCAATTGTTTTCTAAATATTAAAGTTCATCCAGAGGGCTATAATTAACTCTGCTGCATTGGCACTGAGCAGGTCGCCTCAACAGACGTACTGACAAACAGGCCAAGTGGTTGAAGTGGTGAAGGGAGAGAGGAGGGGCGAGTGAGGACTGGAGAATGTTCACTGAATTCACAAACAGTACCATGTAGGTTAAGTCTTAAATGGTTATATTGAGACTTTTCAGCATAAGAGGATACGAGAGCAGCCAGCACACATGCATATATGAGTGGGGGTATATAACAGCACTGTTCTTGCACAGCACAGACACATAAATTACTTGGGCTCCCAATAGGAGCCACACAATGCAGTGGATCAGTTGACATACTGTAGTTGCACAGTACTCAAGCTGTGGTCTGAAAACAAAAGCTTAGGTTTGTTACAATACTTAACTATAATACGAAGCAGAAATCAGGAAAAGCAACACCCCCACAAGTCACCGGCAAAGCAAAGGTAAAAAGTAAAAGGGCAAAACTTAGTAAACTTTTATGAAAGGGAGTTTTTTTTAATTTTGTCTGGGAATTAAAAACACGGAGTGCAATAGTTTGTTCTAATCATTTATATCCTCTCACCACTCACTACTGGGGAATGCTATGGTTAATGGCCTCCCATTTTGTCAGTGACAAAGCTGCGCTGTGGGCTGTTTGAGAAAATGACTATTACCACAAACCCAAGAAACAACAAAATCCAGAGTTCATCCATCTGAAATGATCTAAGAAGTGTCTATAACAATGTAAAAGGAACAAAAACAAAGATGAAGCGAAAAGTTTTGCAGAACACCCACCTCTAGGATGAGGAAACTTGATTCACTCTTTGCCAGCACAAATCAAAGGCCACACAGCAATTATGTGGAAAAGAAAATATACAGCAGCCTGTCTTTGCGGTACAGATTATATATGTTCATTGTATAATAATAATATTAATTTCAAAACACCTGTATGAAGGTACACTGCCTGTGTGCCAAATAATCTTCACCACTGCTGGCGACAGACTTGCCTTCTAGTGCAGCAAAACCTGTATTGATGTGGACTGACTCCTGTCCAACCGGGTGTGTACTCTCTTTAAAACCCCTATGGAAACTGCCAGCATTGTGTTTGAGGTTATGGGAAAACAATGAAGAAGTAAAAATGTTTTCATTTCCAAAATAAAATTTAAAGCTTCAATTGGAGAATTTTCAGAATTCAGCTTTTGTATAAAAGCACATTTTGTGATGTTGTGGCCACTTTGAAAGCAAAGCACCACCCAGGTCTCCGGATATATACAGTAAATGTAGACATAGGGTATACACACAATGTTTAGTACAATTTAATAGCCTTCTACTTATTGATGTCTGATGCTCATTATACAGGATACAAACTTTGATCCAAGCATTGGAGCAGTGGGTATCTAAGCAGAAGATCATAATATAAGAACATAAGAAAAGTTAAAAATGAGAGGTGGCCATTTGCCCAAACTAGCTTATTTGGTAATTGCTAAAGACAGTTAGCAGTTAATTAATCCTAGGATCGTATGCATCTGTTTCTTGAATAAGACTAGGTTATCAGCTTCAACAATATGGCTGGTTTGGTTATTCCAGACTCCCACATATCTTTGTGTAAAGAAGTGCCTTCCGCTCCTGAATTTAAATGCCCTTCCATGTGTCTTTTGGTTCATGTTTAACTGTTTATTCTGAATGAACAGAATTCATTTTTTAAAGTGTCTAAAGTGTCTGTGAACAGAATCTAAAGTGTTTAATGTTTATTATTTAAAAATGTATTGCAGCTCATGCATCATGTTTTTATAATACAAACAAGCTCAGAACAGTAAATTGAACATTAACCCACTTTTTTCTGATATTTAATAGAGCTTAGATTTTGAATTAAGTGAAATGTCTGTATAAATAGTTACTTTACTGTATATGGCTTGTAGTTTAACTTCTTACATCTATGAAGTATTGTCACCTACTACAGATCTACAATAGACCTTTTGTAGACCAACGGGGCTGTTTGCTGTAAGAGTTGAACCCCTCCTTTATGCACACTGCATTAAAAAAGTATTTGATTTCCTCTTTTATTGCATATTTGTCACACTGGATGTTTTCAGAACTTTAGACAAAATCTAGTATTAGATAAAGGGAACCTGAGTGAACAAATAACACTTTATTATTATTATTTCATTTATTTAAATAAACAAAGTTATCCAACACCCATATCCCCTGTGTGAAAAAGTAATTGCACCCTTACACTAATTAGTTGTGCCACCTTTAGCTGCAATGACTGCAACCAAATGCTTCCTATAATTCTTTCACATTGCTGTGGAGGAATTTTAGCCCATTCTTGGTAGGTTTTCGAGCATGAACTGCTTGTTTCAGGTCCTGACACAGCATCTCTATTGGGTTTAGGTTTTGACTTTGACTAGGCCACTCCAAAACTTTAATTTTGCTTCTTTTCAGCCATTCTGATGTGGACTTGCTTTTGTGTTTTGGATCATTGTCTTGATGCATGACCCAACTACGCTTCAGCTTTAGCTCACGGACGGATGACTGGACATTCTTCTTAAGAATTTTTCTAATACAGAGCAGAATTCGTGGTTCCTTTAATTATAGCAAGTCGTCCAGGTTCTGAGGCAGCAAAGAATCTCCACACCATCACACTACCACCACCTTTGACTGTTGGTATGATGTGCATACTGTGGAATGCTGTGTTTGCTTTATGCCAGACATAATGGGACTCATGTCGTCCAAAAAGTTCCACTTTTGACTTATCTGTCCATAGAACATTCTCCCAAAAGGCTTGGGGATCATCCAGGTGCTACTTGGCAAATGAGAGACAAGCATTTATGTTCTTCTTGGTTAGCAGTAGTTTCCACCTTGCTACTTTCCCATGAAGCCCATTTTTGCCCAGTCTCTTTTTGATTGTGGAATCATGAAAACTGACCTTAGCTGAGCCAAAAGAAGCCGGCAATTCTTTGGATGTTTTTTTAGGATCTAAACTTCCTGGGTGATTTTACGGTGTGCCCTTGGAGAAACTGTGGTAGGCCGACCACTCCTAGGAAGATTCACTACTGTTCCAAGTGTTCTCCATTTGGAGATTATGGCTTTCACTGTGGTTTGGTGGAATTCCAGAGCCTTAGAAATGGCTTTGTAACCCTTTCCAGACTGATAGATAACTTTTTTTTTCTGATCACTTCAGGAATTCAGGAATCGTGGCATAATGTGCTTGTTGAATCTTTGTGCTGGCAACTTGACTCTGATGGTAAGGGTCAAAATAAGTGAGGTTTATATTGAGATGGGCTGGCTGTAATCAAGCCTGGCTGTGTTCAGGTTGATTTAACTAGGGTGCTATTTTTGTTAACACAGTGCCAGTTGGTGCTGGATAACTTTGTTTATTAAATAAATGAAATAAGCAAGAAAATGTGTTATTTGTTCACTCAGGTTCCCTTTATCTAATATTACATTTCGGTTGAAGGCTTGAAAACATTCAGTGTAAAAAAACTGCAATAGCAAAGGAAATCAGTAAGGGGGCAAATACTTGCTGCACTGCACTGTAACTAGGTATTTGCATTTTAAACAGCTATTATACCACATCTAATAGTAATAATTTCTATCTTAGCACTCTAGCCCAGGAATTCCCAAATAGAACCCCAACATCAGCAAGTCTCCATTGCAAAGGAACAAGTGAGAAGAGAAGAAAGGAAACAACTTTTTGGCTGTAGAGCTTTCTTTGGGTATAAGAACATTTTAACATTTATTAGTTGCCATTGCAGCTGAGCTCTCGTGTACCATTAATAAATAACTGAACCATTAATAAATATAATAGGACAATATGATTTATTTGAATAATAGGATTAATTTGAACCTTTTAATTATTGTCTGGTCCTAAATATGTTAAATATGTTAGAGGCTGCCTTGAACTACTGAAATAAATAAGTAACATACAATCCAAAACTGTGGAGAAAACTTGCAAAAGTTCCAATCAATCCTGTCTGTGGAATCAGGGTTAGAAACTCTTGATCTGGTCAACACATCTGAGAAAAAAAGCAATAGAAGCAAGATCTAGGGCAACTTCCATGACCATGCTTAAATTGAATGCTGAGGTGTACTGTTAAAGCCCCCAAACTGGACTGCTGTGAATCGGCCGAATCTCAAAAGCCAAATGACAGAGTCATGTATATCATTTCCCACCAAACAGAGGTTACTCCTCTTTTGTTTTCACACCTAAGATGAAACTGAGGTGCCACAACAGTCTTATCAGGTACCAATTCAAGGGACTCTTAACATTTTAACATTTATTAACACTAGTTTACTGTTTTTCTTGTGTTTGTTTTGTTATGTTGTTGTTGATAAGTGTGATTACACCTAGGGTGCAGTGAAATGATTTAGACCTGAGAAACAGAGAGAAAGGTGAGACAAAGGAGGAGAGAAAGTAAGAGAAGAGACAGTCCGGAATACCCTGCCAAAATGAGAGACAACAAGGAGAAGCAGACTCTGTCTGACGTACTGTACAGGCTCAGTGACCACAGCCTGGCTGAAGAAACTGCTACCCAGGGAGGACAGGCTGTGCTCCCACAGCCAGCAGGGTGAAGCAAAGACAGAGATGCACTTTCTGCTATAATTTAAGCAATACTCGGGGATAAGACAAACATTTTTTCCTAAAATGCATCAAATCCCAAATCTCCCACACCTGCCAGAATCAGAACAGCTTCTAATCTTCCTGGGGGAGGAGGAGGAATCTTAATAGAGCTGCAGCCCAATATGTAATCTGTCACAGCCTGAGGAACAGTGAGACTCAAATAGTAGCATGTTACTGTTTTAAAAGTTTATAAATTATTTTGCTGTTATTGCTATTGTAACACTGTAATTCATCACATCTATAAAGGAATTTGAATTTATAGAACCAAAGAGGAATAAGACAGAGGAGGAAAGGGAGACAAAGTATGAGATAAAAGTAGAAGAACTTACACCCATGTCGAGTCACTCAGGAATGACTACCTGGAGTTGTCATTCTTCAGATATCTTCCAGTGAGTCTTCACAAAATTCTCTCAAGGCCAAGGAAAGTGTACTGTACATCTCTGTTTTGTGTATTTCCAGAACCAGCCCTAACATAATAAGGAAACAGCAGCCGTTCCTCTCAGAGACACATTAACCTTACTAGGATCCATTACCACACATTGTGAGAGGCAAGGAATATGTTCACTATGTTTCCGCGGCAACCACGAGCTTGACTGGAAACTTTCTAAACTCGTTAGAGAGAAGGACAACCCCCTGCCTGCCTCACACTGTCTGTACATGAAAGCCTCAATCTGTCAGAACTTAAAATAAACTACAGGAAATAAAAAGAAAAGAACAGAAATCAAATGATAAACTTGATGACTGAAGATGTGCTTGATGATGTAAAGATGCTCTTAACCAATTAAAGCATCATGTAAACTGCCAGTTTGAAGTACTTTAAGCACTTCAAACCAAGCAGCAGCTTAGGTAGGAAAACAGGCATAGTGACACGGAGAAAGGTGCCATCTAGACACACCTTGCACTCGTTGATCAGGGCTCCAAAAACTCACTCAGTAAATACTAACTTTTCATGGTGTTGAGTCACTGCATATTAAGGAAGAGGTCAAGCGTGTACAGAGGGAGCTAAAGCAGAAGCTAAGAGAGAGCAAGGACGCATACAGAAAGAAGATAGAGGACAAGCTGCAAAGGAATAGGGTAAGAGATGTATGGAGCAGCATGAGAGAGATCACTGGCTTCAAACAGGCTGGGGGTGCAACAGAAGGGAACCTGGAGATGGCCAACGAGTTGAACCAGTTCTTTAACAGGTTTGATTCTGGGTCCTCTGTGGCGCAACACCCATCCCCCCACAGCCACACGCTCCCTAACCCTTCACAGCTGCGACTGCCCAATACCTCCTCCATCCCCCCACAAACATGGCCGCCTACAGCCACAACCCCCGACGGCTACTCACCCACCCATCCCCCACAGCTGCCACTCTCCAACACCTCCGCCATTAACACCTGCAGCACTGAAAGCACTATGAGCACCATCCCCCAGGCCAGGCTGACCATCACAGCTGACCAGGTGAAGAAGGAGCTGAAGAGGCTGCACGAGGGTAAGGCCACAGGACCAGATAACATCTGCCCCAGAGTTCTGAGGGCCTGTGCTGATCAGCTGAGCGGAGTGCTCCAGCGACTGTTCAACCTGAGCCTGTGCTTGGAAAGAGTCCCGGTGCTCTGGAAGACATCATGCCTGGTCCCGGTACCAAAGAAAGGGTGCCCCTCTGTCCTCAACGACTACAGACCAGTTGCACTGACTTCTCACATCATGAAGACACTGGAGAGGCTGGTCTTATCCCACCTGAGACCCCTGGTCAGCTCATCACTGGACACCCTACAGTTTGCCTACCAGCCCAGTGTTGGTGTGGAGGATGCGATCATCTACATGCTGCAAAGGGCCTACTCACACCTGGACAGGGCTGGCAACACTGTAAGGATCATGTTTTTCGACTTCTCCAGTGCCTTCAATACCATCCAGCCCTTACTTCTAAGGAGGAAGCTGGAGGAGATGCAAGTCGATGCCTCCACGACCTCGTGGATCACTGACTACCTGACAGGCAGACCACAGTCTGTGAGACTTCAGAACTGTGTGTCTGAACAGGTAGTGAGTAACACAGGGGCACCTCAAGGGACAGTTCTTTCTCCATTCCTCTTCACCCTCTATACTTCGGACTTTAAGTACAACTCAAAGTCATGCCACCTGCAGAAGTTCTCAGATGACTCTGCAATTGTGGGATGTATCAAGGGTGAACAGGAGGAGGAGTACAGAGGACTGGTCAGCAGCTTTGTGGAGTGGTGTGGGATGAACCACTTGGAACTGAATGTTACAAAGACAAAGGAACTGGTGGTAGATTTCAGGAGGAAAAAGGTCAAACCTACTCCTGTCTACATCCATGGGAGTGGTGTGGAGATGGTGGACTCGTACAAGTACCTGGGTGTGCACATCGACGATAGACTGGAATGGTCTAAGAACATCGAGGCCATCTATAAGAAGGGACAGAGCCGACTCTACTTCTTGAGGAGGCTCAGGTCCTTCAATGTGTGTAGTAAGATGCTACACATGTTCTATCAGTCGGTGGTAGCGAGTGCCATTTTCTACGCAGTGGTGTGCTGGGGCTCTGGGATTAGAGCAGTAGATTCCAAAAGGCTGAACAAGCTCATCAGGAGAGCAAGCTCTGTCATTGGGTTTGACCTGGACTCCTTGGAGGTAGTGGCTGAGAGGAGAATGATGTCCAAACTAGAGGCCATCATGGACAACTTCTCCCATCCCCTCTATGACAGGCTTGCAGGAATGAAGAGCACGTTCAGCAATAGACTGATTCATCCACGGTGCGACAGGGAGCGCTACAGAAGGTCATTCTTGCCGTCTGCCATAAGACTGTACAATGCATCCACCTTGCGTCTTGGCAGAGGCAACATCGACAGTGACCTGTTTCTGGACTAAACGCATCTACACATCTACTGCTACATATGTTCTCTTTCTTTTTCTTTTTCTTTTTCCCGTTTACAACCACTTTTTGTGCAATATATGCCAGGGACCTGTGCAATACATTTATATTTATATTTATATTTATATCTATAGTTACTCTGTGTTCTGTGTACTGTTCTGTTCTAGTTTGTTCTTGTGCATCCGGACTGTGAGTAACCTTGTATTGTATTGTATTGTATGTATTGTACCATTATTATATAATTCGTTACACTGTGGCTGTGTTGTGTGTGTTAAGCTGCTGTTGCACTGCAATTTCCCTCACGGGATCAATAAAGTATCTATCTATCTATCATTACTGTACCATATACTGTATATGTGAAGAACTGATACACACTCGTCATGCTCTCTAAGATGGGCAGCTGACAAAAGAAATGCCATCCTCCGACTGGCTGCGCGATTAGTGCTCAGAAACAGTGTAAGTCGGTTCTGTTTAAAAAGCCACACTATTTTGCATTTAATCCTGCATTTTGCATGCCTCATTGCTGAATTCCATGATTTAAGGATTATTGCATTTTTTTATGGCCTTGGCCACCAAGACGAGTTTTTCATATTATTTTTCCTAAAATAAAAAAATGCATCTAATTCTTGAGGCTTCTCTAGCCTCATGAATGCAATAAATACTTTCATTCCAAGATATAAGATAAAGCCAAAGACCATAAGGCCGATGTGTCAGTCACATGCATAGTCAAAGCCTTACTTCACACTCCCTCTTTGGGGACTGAAATTCTACAGTGTAATAAAGGAAGCAGAAATAAATGTTTCCAACGGCTCTGAGTGTCACTGCTGGGAAAGACACCTTCATCTCAGGAGACAATGAGATTGAGAACCAGTTAAGGATTCATTCGCAGCAGCAATGCAGTCACAGCGATTACTGCAATACACTCCCATCTGAGGAACAAATTACAAAGCGTCCAAACCTCCACATTTTAGCTTACGAATAATAATCTATACAGAAATCATTTTCAGTGGGTTATATAACAATTAACTTAAAAAACAGATGGAATTCAGACTCCAGCTTATTAGGAGTGCCTGTCACTAATTAAACAGACTGTGACAAGAACACAGACACACTCTCACAGAAATGAGTCTAGTTCTGTACCCCATGAACTGCAATTTCACTGAACTAAACCCATGATAATGACTGTGGCCAGTAGCAGTAGCAACATAATTTATAGATATGCTGACAGCAGCTGCACTAGTGTAACCCTTAAGATCCAGCTGGATTAACAGCTGCTGACCTCTTCATTCCTCTGTTTTTTACCTGGATCACGTCAGGCCACCTTCCCAAAACACCTACAGAGAGGTAACGGATATTTACTGCTCAGAAGAGATTTCATTTTACGGCTGTAAAACGAAATGACTTTCTATCGTTGCAAGTCACCTTCTAACTAGCCAGTAAATACTCTGATTACTATAATATTCTTTGCATCGTTTTTACTGGAGTGTTTTTTTACAGCTTTGATCAGAGAACACACCAAGCCAGAAAGCTCTAATGCCCCCAAGGGTTTCTCCAGGTTTTGATTCACGATGACGGCATTAAAGTTCCTGTGAGTTTGGACAGAGCGGTAGGCGTCCAGGACAACCATCTGTCTCCAGGGAGACAGCCTGACCGCTAGGGCCCAGTCTCCCTATAGGCTTCAGCTGGGGTAATGGGCTAGAAAATAGAGCAATCACATAAAAGCCGGCTCTATCTCTTTGACAATCTCAGGCAAGTTAACATGGCAGCTGATGGAAGACTCAAGGACACTGTGCCAGGAGGGACAGGGGTGTGTGACTGTCCACAGGGACTGGGGACCCTCAAGATCCTCTGCCTCCTCTCCTGTTATTTATTGAGCAGCAGTATAAAGAAGAGACTCATTGAATTACTCCCTTCATTTATATAGCACTTTTCATCACAAAGGATTACACACCACTTCACACACAAAAAGGGACCCATTTCACTTTTCAAAAATAACCTACTTTGGTATCCTCCTTCATGGAAAATTACACCATAATATTCTGTACTACGATTTCCCTGTCATCAAATATTGTATTTAGTTAAGAAAACTTAGGTACAACACAACTTAGATAAAAGGTAATCAAATTCAGAAAAAATGTTGATATCTCTCTTCATTTTAAACATTAGTAATACAGTTAATATATCTAAAAGAAACAGAGTCTTATATGGGGCTCTTCCTGAAGACCTCTTTTCACAGGACAGCTAACATGGTCGTACTCTAGGTCTGATTCTGATGATCTCAGCATAGACATCTAACCATCAGGGAATGGAGCAATTCGACACATTCTGTCAGCTGTAGTTCCAGGAAAGCACTGGAGCCATGCCAGCCATCCTACTGTACCTTACAGCAGAGTTTCTTGCCTTGCTTGTCACCATGGTCATTCCAGCATGTTTTCTTCTGGCTCACACAGGGGACAGTGCCAGAAACCTCAGGGTGAAAGGAAGTTCTCACAGTATTGACCTTCACCGCCAAAGTCAAATTTCAAATGTTGTTCTAATGCTGCTTCACTGAATAGAAGCTGATGAATCAGTTTGCAATGCACAAACCATCATTAAACCCATTTTCAGCCCTGACATCTAGAATAGCTATCTCTTAAGCCTTTAATGCACAGAAAAGCTGGAATTAGTATTACCTCTTGTGCCAAAATATGCTAGTAGTTTTATTTTATATTTCACTCTGTGCGGTGTTTGAAACAAATGCAGCATTTGAACACACCTATTCAAATATCAATGCAATGGCAAAGAAAGATTTTCTCTCAGACGCAATGTTCTTATTCCACAGAATAAGATATTCTTATTCCTTATTCCAACGCCGAACGATGTCAAGGCTGTCTATAATAAGACAACACATGAAGAGCAAGTCTGCAACTCCTGATATTGAAATGCAAGCACCAGTACTGGGGAAATGCAGGATGTTTCTACGAGACATGTGTTTGTCCCCATGAAAGCTCTAAAAAAAATGAAAGATTTTAACAGCCTGTAGAAAAACAGTGAAGCATATTTTGGTGGTGCTGTAATGACCACACATATAACATAGCCTTTGGGTAGTAATTTGTAATTGCCTAATTGTTCTTTAGTTGTTCTAAGGCTCCATTAATAGAAGTCTATATTTAATGTTTAACTGGAGGTAAAGGGAGACAGTGCACAAATAACACAGGCTTTGAACCTCCTACTGCAATCCTTAAATATCTGGATAAGCAGAGACACACCTCACTGCTAACTCAGTCTCTCTTTAAATGCAGAATAAAGTGAATAAGAAATGGATTCAGCTACATATAACTATATAATCGATGCTCAGAGATACCAGAGTCCAAAAGCAATAAAGGAGACTAGCAGGCCAGTTTCACAAGAGCCAAAAGACCTCATCAGTAAGTACTGTAGGTACTGTTTACAACACTTGACTATTGTCAACAGACACTAGTACAGTATGTCTAGGGCCAAAGCCCAGCAGGCAATGTCCTGCTCCACCAGGCATCAAAACTCCAATGCTTCAAAATATACAGAGTAGCATGAGGTATTTCTTCAATGGAGCTCCAAAATAGACAAAAAAAGTTCTGTAAAAAATGTGAGGGTAGTGAAAAAGTGACAGCATTTTCCTGAATCTCAGCATTGAAAATGAGTTAAATGTTGAGTTATGATTGTTGAAAGAGCTCAGAACCATAGCATGGTGTCTATACTAATGGCAGGAAAATAAGAAGCCCCAATTCTTGGAAAGCAGCAGCTTCAGAAATACAGTGGCCTTTCTTATGAAATCTCCGTGCTCTCAAAAGTCAATCAAGAGATAGTACTATCAAACAAATGCAACGTGGTTGGACATATACAGTAAATAAGAAAATGCAATGAGGGAAGATAAACAAAGAGGATCTTTAACATGAATAGTTAATTTTGTAGATTCTTTCAGAAAAATATAAGTGTTCAGGTTAAAAAAACAGAAAATATAAATATAAACAGAACACATTTGAGTAGATGACAGGACACCCATAAAGAGCAGTTCACTGCGATGAAGATGTAGAATGGGTCGGTAAGATATGGCAAATAATAATAATAATAATAATAATAATAATAATGCACCACAAAGGGATTTTAATTGTATGTGCAAAAAAATGGAATAAACCACAGAAAAATTATGATACAAAATGATGAAATCTATGCTTGACAGCTCTCTACACCATGCTATCCAATGAAAGCTCTTTAGAGCAGAAAAAAATGATTTACTATATTATTTTTAGTAGGACTAACATATTGTTTTCACAGGAAAGCTCACAATCCATGCTTCCGATAACATTTTTTACACTAAAGTGTAAAGTATAATATTTTGGACAAAAATGGAGGTTGCTAAGAAAGCAAAGTTAGATGTTTGCTCTTTTCAGACATATGGGAGAGATGAATATGGATTTGTTCAACATAAGGGGATGTTTGTGTTCTGAATGCGTGTATATACTGTAAATGATGTACCACAATAAGAAATTGTGAAATGAATTTGAGAGGAGCTGTGCTGCCTAAAACCTATACATGGCACAACTACAGAGAAAGATGTAGCTAAGATTATTTATTAACCATTTTGAGGAAAGAGAAATTGACATCAAGAAAATATTTTTGTGACGACCAAGCCTCTGCTATGGTAAAAAAACAGAAACAATTCATAAAGATCATTGTAGATCACATTTGCCACCCCACAGTAAATTTTCACTATACTATTCATTTGGAAAATCTTTTTCATTTGGAAAATCTGTTCTGAAAGGAGTGCAGTGGGGTATCCAATATGACCAAAGGAAACGATATGCACTTTGGAGTGAAAAGCTGAAAGATTGCAAATGAAAGTCTCTTCCATGTTTTTAACAATCTTTGCTAATTGGGAATTTTAGAAATCATTTTTTTAAAACTCAAATGTTACACAAAGATGTTTAACAAGTATTGGCACAGAGTGAAAAGACCTCATTTTGTTTGTAAACCCTGTTGTTTACAACTGGAGAAGGTTTTGAATTGCACATTTGAAATTACAACCAATCAGTTGCAAATCTGATCAGAACTTATGAGAAAGCAAGTCTGCAGTGTGCAGTACTGTACCTGCTACCTGCTAGCATCCTCACTGGCGTTATGGGAGTGCTTTGAGCCTGCCGAGTGGCTATTTTATCGCTAAGAACTGCAGCCATTGGTCATTGGTTGACTGAACAGCTGATACAAGGAGAATATATTGCTCTGAGCAGCTACAGTAACTCTGTAATACAGTGGTATACTGAGTTTATGCTAACTCAGTGGCATACTAGTATAAACAGCAATGCCTCTAGAAGTTCTTGCAATATGTTGCAGTGTGTTTCTCTGTGTCCACTGCAGTTTTCAATCACACATGCAGAGAATGCTCCTTGTATCTTTATTGCCCTGAACACAGAAGCTACTTTCTTACAAAAATAATACATAAATGCCCTTCAACAAGGCATGTTATATTGTATATTATATTGTGGAGCTGATACAAATTACAAAGAACAAAAAGGGGCAGACAAAAACCACTGTATCTCGAACTCTGCATTTTGGCATCATGTATGACATTTACATCACAAACACTGAATTGATGTTAAATTGCAATACATTTGGAGGGACTCTTTAACATGGCTGAGTGATACATTTGGGGAAAAGAAAATCAGTTGTGCCAAGTTACTGTGCTTAGAAAGCTGTTTTTTTTTCCTTATTCCACCAGCCAGCAAAGGAGGTCCCTTGTGGTTGTCCTGTGTCTTTTGTATTTGTAAGCTGCTATTGTTGAGCAGAAGTGTCTCCAAGTCGATTGCTCATAAAGAGAGGAGGCTGATCTCAAGGCAACAACAGGCACCAGCAGAGATTGACCCCATAACTCAATACTGACCTGAACACGGACTGCTTCATGCCAGCACTTCTGTCTAGTAACACTGCCAGAATGTGCTGATTCAGCAAATCATTTCTCATTTGAAATTGCAACCTATAGTGGGAGAGATTAAGATCATTTTCCCTATTTCTTCATTGAGTCGGGCGACTGAAAGACAAGAAAATGGCATTACTCAGACATTTCATTCCCAGAAATAATTACACACAGTAATATAAATACTGAAGAACAATGAAATGGCAGGCCATATGTCTACAGGGCTTGTGAGAAGTACAAGACAATGGTTAGTGTTTACCTCAAGCCCATAATCATGTTCAGCAAAACCCACCGCATTCACATCCTGCTAGCTAAGCCACAGACTCCTTCGCTGAAGAGCCACACTAGCCTCTGCTCGCACTGGCCCACTCGGGACTCTGAGCAGTGGGTCTCAAGCGAATCAGGGTCTGTGTGATGAAAGAGTCAACTAGAATGCTGGGTTAAGAGGTGCTGCTATCTATGTGAGGGACATAACCCAGATGCCTTACAGCTAACAGTTGTGTCCATTCGTAGAACATGATGATTGTGGCCCCAAGTGAAAATATTTGTAGGTGCCCACTCCTCTGACATTACACGTTAGCAGCACCATAACAAAATAAAGCAGCCAACTCAATCAGTTGAAATTCATCTGCCGAGCCTTACACTCCATGAGCATTTCAATGTCCATTTTCCTGACGTGGTCATTTTCAGCAGAAAGGACGCCCAATCCATGCAGCAGTGCAGTGTGTTGCTACCACGCAGTGAGCTGACGTTAACACAGTCTTCATGCACAACCTCCTCATCAGCATCAGCCCAGAAACACATCACTATTTTTGTGCTGATGACCCATGGCTAATTTTACAATTTGCCACAGGCTTCCACTTTTGTCTTTTTCCCATTAAACCTTATTTTGCAATTAGCATGTTTAAATATCACAATCAATACATTTCCCACAGACCTTTGCCAGTAGTCTCTTTTAAGTCTCATCAGCTAAATAATTTAGTGAAGTAATTTTTAATTTTAGATTTTAAGAGCATTACAATCCTATATCTAAACCAGGCATTAACTGGATTCCTTTATTATCAAGCTAATAATAGAATGTTAAGAAAGTCCCTTGACTGAGACAAGTTTCCCATATTAGTAGCATAAATACAAGTAAATGTGAAAGATTATAATTGAATAACAATTTTTTTAAAATACAATGATGTAGGGAGTGCCTGCTATGAGGACTTGGTTTTACTGCACTAGCTCTGCCACTGGTGTATCAGACCTCAAGCTGCAAAATAAGAGTGAGACTTACTGGCTGGATCAGGTGCCCAGACTTAGCACACCTGACTGCCCCTCCCACTAACAAAGGATCATGGTCTGATTATGGGTCACTACAGCCAAAAGGATCTGGTTGTTCTCCAATCACACCTGCTGCCTAACCTGGGTGCTTCATTGGGTGCATGGAGCTTAGAGAATCGACTTGACAAGCAGACTGAAAACACTGCACCAAGCAAACACAGAAGCATTAAAAGATCACCAGTCCTGCGCTAAGCAAGCTGCAACATCAGGACCATGTGTCCAGGTCTCTCCGATGGCCCAGGTCAAATCAACGACTCTAGGAAGACAGCCATCATCAACCTAGAACTCAAGAGGCTGAATATTGACATTGCTGCCCTACTGGAGACTAGGCTCCCTTCAGCCTAGGACTACACTTTCTATTGGCAGGGAAGGGACCCAGATGAACCGCGACAGCATGGTGTCGGGTTTGCAGTGAAAAACTCTTTGCTTCCTGCTATAGAACCACCAACTAGAGGCTCAGAATGCATCCTCTCATTTAATCTTTCAAGCTCTTCAGGCCCAGTGAACATCCTAAGCGTCTCTGCACCAACACTTTGCTCCTCTGCCGGTGCCAAGGGCCAGTTTTACAAGGAGCTTGACAGTGTCAGAGATGTACCTGTCACAAAGCAGCTGTACTTACTTGGTGATTCAACGCCCTGGCCACCAGCATTGGGCATTTTGGCGTGGGCAAAATAAATGAGAACGAGCAAAGGCTTCTGGAACTCTGTTTTTACCACAAACTCTGCAAAATTAATACATTCTTCTCCAACAAGCCACAACACAGAGTGTCCTGGAGGCATCCCAGGTCTGGTCGCTGGCACCAGCTGGACTTGGTCATTACAAGGAAAACAACACTAAGCAACATCCTAAACACTCGCAGTTACCACAGCGCTGACTGTGACACTGACTGGTTTGCTCTAATATGCGACTCCAGCTGAGGCAAATCAATCGCTCAAAGCAGAAAGGCCAACCTCACATCAATACTGTGAAGACAGCAGTCCCAGACCTGCGAGAGAATTTTGCAGACTCCATTGAGAAAGCACTTCAGAACTGCCTTATAGACAACGCCGAGAAGAGATGGAACCACATCCGTGACGCAATCTACATCACAGCCATGGACACCTTTGGCAAGAAAAAGAGGAAAAGTCCAGACTGGTTCGAAGCCTGATTTTTTTAGCTGGAACCAGTCATTGAGGCAAAGCAGACAGTCCTCGTCAATTACAAGAGGGACGCCTCTCAAAAAAGACCCTCGCAGAACTTAGGAAAACCCAGAGCAATGCTCAACGTACTGCTAGGCGCTGACTATTGGCTGAAACTCTGCGAGAACATTCAGTTGTCTGCAGACTGTGGAAACATCCATGGCATATACGATGGAATCAAGGCAGCATTAGGGACCTCCAAAATCAAGAGAGCTCCACTTAAGTCATCAACTGGTGAAACCATCACAGATAGGAATAAACAAATGGATAGATGGGCTGAGCACTATCAATTATTCTATGGCCAGGAGAACATAGTGACAGAGGAAGCAATCGAAACCATTGAGAAGCTGCCCATTATGGAAGACCTCGATAACCAACCAACGGTAGACGAGCTTGGTAAGGCCATTGACTCCCTTGCGTGTGCCTAAACCCCAGGAAAGGATGGCTTTCCACCCGAGGTCATAAAGGCAAGTAAACGGACAGTTCTGATCAATCATCTACATGAACTCCTGTGCCAATGGTGGGAAGAAGGATGGGTCCCTAAAGACATGCATGACGCCAACATAGTCACCCTGTATAAGAACAAAGGTGACCGTAGTGACTGCAATAACTACAGAGTAATTTCCCTCCTGAGCATCGTTGGCAAGGTATTTGCCGGGTAGTTCTAAATAGATTGTAGCTACTTGCTGCTCGTGTGTACCCAGAATCTCAGTACGGCTTCAGGGCAAAGAGATCAACCACTGACATGATCTTCTCACTGTTTCAACTCCAGGAGAAGTGTAGGGAGCAGAGAAGACCACTGTTCATTGCCTTCATTGACCTGACGAAGGCCTTTGACCTTGTCAGCAGAAAAGGCCTCTTCACGCTCCTCCAGAAGATTGGTTGGCTGCCTAAACTTCTTTGGATGATTACATCATTCCATGAAAACATGCAGGGCACTGTGCAGCACAATGGCTTGTTCTCTGATACCTTCCTGATCAACAGCGGGGTAAAACAGGGCTGCGTACTTGCCCCAACACTCTTTGGCATCTTCTTCTCCTTGTTGTTTTCGTACACCTTCAGTTCCTTCGAGGATGGTGTTTACATTCACACTAGAAGTGATGGGAAGCTTTTCAATCTGGCGCGACTCTGGGCAAAGACGTCAGGTTTTGATCAGGGAAATGTTATTTGTCGACAGCGCTGCCCTGGTTGCACACTCTGAGGAAGGTCTCCAGAGACTCATCAGCAGCTTTGCACGTGCCTGCAGTGAGTTTGGCCATACCATTAGCCTGAAGAAGACCAACATCATGGGTCAGAACGTTAATGGTGCTCCAAGCATATCCATCAGGGGACACACTCTCGAAGTCATGGAGTTTACCTACCTCAGTTCCACCATCACCAGCAGCCTGTCTTTAGATGCCGAGCACAACAAACGCACTGGTATAGCAGCAACCACGATGGCACGTCTTTCCAGGAAGGTCTGGGAGAACCACATGCTGACCATAAACACTTAGATAAAGGTGTACCAGACCTGTGTGCTTAGCATGTTACTGTATGGCAGCAAGACCTGGACCCTGTACAAACGGCAGGAGTGTCGCCTCAGCTCCTTCCATCTTCGCTGTCTAAGGAGAATCTTGGGAATCACATGGGAAAGATTGTGTGCTCAACAAAGACATTTTCACTCAAGCGCACATCCCCAGTATGTTCCCACTCCTGTCACAGCGACATCAGCGCTGGCCCGGCCATGTCAGCCGAATGGAAGACGGCCGAATACCAAATTTATTTTTTACACTAATCTTTTATATTAGCAGTTCTGAAGTGTGAAATGCGCTGTACTCCTCCTTAAAGAGTAGAGTGCCTGTGAAAATATATTTTTCATACATTTTTAAAAATGCTGTACACGTCCCCTTCCAGAAGCATGCATTTTTAATACCACTGCTTGCACATACGTATACATTTAAAATCTATTATTAATAGATCTGCAGTCTAAAATGATCTTGAGATGCAGTGTTATCTGGTACCTACACCTGTTGAACATGATGGCTAAAAAGTTAAACTTAATGGAGACATTTTCAAAGCACTGTCTGATACTGTGCAGTTGTACTCAATCCCACTGATTTAGAATGAATCCCCATACTGTATGCACTGTGATATGTCATCCATATCTGTCATCACCTACAGTACAGTAGATCAACACATCATCCAGAGCTGGTGCGCCTTTACCTAGCTGTCTCTTTCTGGTCTGCTCTGGACTACTACTTTTACATGAGGCTCTGGAGGAAACGAACAGCAGGCCTGCATGCCCTGGAGCCCAGAGCAAGGTCAAGGCTGATGTTAGTTCACAGCAAACGGCAGAACAAATCAGATCTGCTCCCCGATGATGAAAGCAACACAAGACATTTTTCTAGCTCTCCAGCCAAAAATAAACTTTTTTATTTCGCAATTCAAAATAATTTAATCAGAAATGTTATCTATTTTTTCATTTAAATTAGAAAATCACATTTGTTGACATTCGTGCAGTTAGCCAAGTGACAATAGATTACCCTAAACAGGGTTGTTCTAGTGTCAGTTCCACAGGTTATTACACTCTGCGTGTAAGCTCACGCTATTTTCACCAGGCCTAAGGTGAAGAGACAATTTGAGATTCAGAATGTCATTTATAATGTGCTGCTTGGATCATCTTTATATGTGGAGGCCTGAAAGTCACCAAATATCCCATTAGCCAGTGTCATAAGCCACTTTGATCCTTTTAGGAAGGCTAGGCAGTTTTAACTACAGAGCACAGACACAGCAGCATTAGTGTAATCTGTCTGGTCCTGCCTCTGAGCCTGCACCCCTACACAGCACTGCTGTGATCACACTGTTGCTGTGGACATCTACTGCAGTGCCACCCTCTGAACCCTCTCAAGTGCTCTGCTGCTGCTGAGGATTATGGACTGATGCCAGAACATTACATAGCGAACAAGGAGATTCTGCACATGGAGCTGTCAGCACTCGAGCTTCACCCACTCAGAAATGCACCTGTTTTCTGTCCCAGTAAGTGTTTCACAATGAGACATTAAGGGCACAAAAAAAGAGCTTTAAATGTCAAAGTCTGAGATGTAAAGGGTTTAGCTGCAACTAACTTCCTAAGGAGTGACAACGTGAAGACATTCTGATATGGACATTATTTTCTGATTCAAATCTTTTCTTGATAAAAACAGTTGCTTTTCAGTCTAAATTTTTTTGCTTTGCTTATGAAATTTGTAATTACAACTGTACTAATATATAAAAAAGAATTGCAAATCATTTAATATACTTAATACTTTGGAAAAATAAGTCAGAAACTCCTGAACTGTTGCTGATTTCTGGTTTTGCTATTGAAAAGGTTTTTTATTCCAAAGAAAACAGTCAATGCCAGTGATTGAGAGTTTGCAGCGTTTTTACTACATTACCACATTTAAAGTATTTAACTATTTAATACCAATCAAAGATGTTAATTTCTGGTGCCTGTGTTGTTTCTAACTGAATGTTCTAGTGTTACAATTCCAACAGTCTTACTGATCCCATCAGGCAGCAAATCCACATTGTGATCTATGAAAACAGCTCACAGTTCTTCTAATCTGATGCTGTGACACAGTGAAGAGAGACAGTTGCCTCAATCTCCTGCAGCAAGAATAACTGTAGCTCAAATGCAAACCAAACAGTCTGGCTACCCCCTTCCTGTGGTTTCTCTAAAAGCTTTTACTCAGCTGGTGAGCTAACTTGATGGACTCTCTTAATGAAAGGAATCAGATATGAAAATGAGACTGTATGTGTCGGCACATTTGTGTTCTGGCCTTGTATGAGGGCAACCTCATTTAGAAGAACATGACTTAACCCTTTCACTAACAGTGCTGAGTTGCAAATGTCTGGTCACAGGCTGGAAAGGGCATCATCCCTGAGTCCTGCCTTGTATTTTGCTGTCTGATGTCTGTGTGCAGTAATTAAAGACACATGTGGTCATACATTTGTCTGCCTTACTGATCCTAAGTCACATCACCTTGTAGGGTGTGGGGGGTGAACTGATAAAATATTTGATCATTTCAGAACCGCTATTTTGTTAAACATTTGACACTTTACATCCAGAAATGAACCCAATTATTAAAATTAATAATGATAAAATCTTTGAGCTCCTCCAAATATCTCCAAAACAACACAATGTGAATAATAACATGATATTATATCTTAGTCATGAAAAATCTACACAAGAATATATGTAGCAGAGCTAGTTCAGATACGGTGACGTCATCGTCCTCACTGCGCGTATCGGGGACCTCAGCTGCCTGGGCTGGGGGAGGTCTCCTTTAGCTCATGCGGCTGGTTCCCTGTTGCGTTACAATGGAGACCTGGGTTCGCGCCCCAAGTGTTGCGGGACGAAACAGGCGGTGGAGGGCACGAGCCCGCATGGAACCGCGACAGTCACATATAGTAATCAAAGCAGCAGAAAGCTTGCGATACGTTAAGGCGGCACTGAAAACATTGCTGGGCAATGATTTGTCCCGTTAACAAACTAATGTAGGATAGATGATTTTTTTTAATATTAGAAGAAACACTGTTTTCTTGTTTAAATGAGACAGGTGACCTAAGAATCCTTCAAATGTGACAAGCGTTAAACACTCCCCAGCTGCATAGGCACACGTATACTGTGAGCTTGTTCTGGCACCAGTGGCTCCTGATGTGTGGGTTTCTTTTCTGTGGCAACGGAAGTTGTCTTGGTGATTGAAGACATGCCTGCCAGCACCTGGCATGACCCAGCACAAGTATGGGCCCCAGATGTAACACTCAGCTTGGTGAGCTGCTCCTAAAGGCACTGTGCAGCCCCTCCAGCCCAGCCTCAGCCTTACTGTGGAACCAGGGAGGCTGACTGGATGGACGTGAGCCCATGCTGCCTCTGCACATCACCTGTCTCTCAGTGTTGGCCAGCCCTGTGAACACAGAGTGCACCTCACTTCTGCTTGACTCTTAACAACAGCTAGCTTTCTGATTGCATCTGAATCTGCAAACAGCTTTCATCATCAAAGCCCACTTGATTCTCCTCTGTTGGTTCACCGCTTTGTCAAAATCTGTACATCTGTGAGCACTGTCACCACTCCTCAGCTGGCAGTAAACCTTGGCAATTAGCATGGTTATTTGCATTAGCAAACTGTGTGAACAACATGGGTTCACAACGACATAGTTATTAAAAAACAACACAACAAAGTATGCCGAACTTCAAAATTCTCCTGAGATGCACTGACTACTGCATAGTTTCTCACTTAACCACAAAAACAACTTTTAATGCAGCAGGATTTACATTTTTATTTTACAAGCAATATCATACAAGGGAACCAGATTGTACTGTACATGGTGAATATACTTATTCCAGGTTCAGGGGTTGAACAGGAAATCTACACCCTGATCCTTAGCTACTGTACCTCTTCCAGGACAGGATCGGGAACTGTAAACAGTCTGCAGAGAATTGGCTGCACTGCTGTCACATTGTCTTCTTTCTTTTGGGCAGGATTTCCTTTGTGTGTCTGACTTCATAGAGAGTCTGTCAATTGATTCACACAGAGGCCATGAAACTCTTCGGAGGCACGAAAATTATATCTACTTACAGCTGAGTAATAATGGAAGAACAAGAGAGGAAAAAAAGCAACTCATCTGCTGTCACCTTTCACAGGCTGCTCTTAAGAATAATAGCAGGCATTACTGTTAGCTGACCTGTGCTGCTCTGAATCACACCTAAAAGCTGTAGTTATAGTGAGTTTCTGAGAACGAGACCAAACACAGGAACTGTGAGGCAAAGTTCCTGCTTCTCAGAATCACAGGTGCCCTGCCTATAATCACCAATGACCTGTGAAAATATTTTGTTTGACTAATTTTAAAAATGTTTTTTTTATTATTTTACAAATGTGTATTTAATCATTGCATTTGTACTGTAAAATACACTGACACTAAGTACAGTACATTCTGACTTGGAATATTTAGTCAATTTTAGTACAGCTGAAATTCCTTTCTCTCAGTCTAGCCCTCTAGTAACAACAATTACAGTAATTCTTTATGTTTCTGGATACTTCACTCAAAGTGGATACATCACCCACCCGGATGGTGCTAGTGATTAAAAACTGTTAAGTCACTTCAAATAGGGACAAAAACACAATAAACAATTAGCAGTGTTAAACACAAACTTGTGGCTATAGAAGTGGAAAGGTGAAATTAGAAGCTAGGCCTGAAGTAAATATGAGCTCAGCCCTTCTGGAGGGCAAATAAATTCATTACCAAGCAGCCCTCTTTTCTGTAATCACAGCTTGTTTTCCTTATTTCATTAAGTTCTGTTAATTAACCCAAGTTGTTGCATGATGAAGGACAATACTGAGCAATCAGATCAACCTGCACCTGTATACATCTCACACAACAGTGCTCACAACAGGACACTGTCACCTACACAGAACGCCCTCTGTACCCAACCCAAACACACATCACCCCTTCCTACACACAGAACACCCCCAGTTGAACACACATCACCCCTTCCAACACATAGAACACCCCCAACACACATATCCCTCCCTAAGGTCACTGTTGTTGCACATGGATTGTTTTTGCCTTAACAGACTGCATTCCCATCAAATCACAAGGAAAAAGTGAATGGAGTATTGTAAATTTGGGCTGAGCTAATTAAAAGACGTCTTGCCTTTTAGGTGTAAACTCATCTAGAGTACAGGAGGCATGGTTATTACACCCATAAAGAACTACAGGTCCCCTGTCATATTACAGCATTCACATCTACCCATCTGTCTGCTACTCTTCTAATAGCTCCCTTGTTTCAGGCTATTAGAATTGGGCACTGTGCTTTATGAGCTGTTCCACAAATCAATTTCAGCCACTGCCTGGTCTATCCATTAACAAAGGACCTATTCTGTTTTTTCCCTTTACAAATGGCTGGTGCAATGCACAGCGATGCACAGTAAATTATTTCCTTTCCTTTCTGTTCCTGTGCAGCAATGCTGCCATGCTATTTCCCTCTTCTGTTAAATTTACAGAGCGCTACATTGGAGTGCGAGGGAGAGAAATACAGCCAGATTCCAGGGGCCCTGGGGCTGGCATTAACCTTATAAAACAAAAGTAATAGGCTGAGCTGCAGCCTCCCATACTGACACTTTTTAATCAAGTGCACAATTCACAGAATAACAATGGCAAAATTTATCTCTCCAACCTCGCCTCCTGCCCTCTTCCAGCATTAGAAAGCCCTATACAGGGCCTGACCTTTTGATGACCCCTTGACAAACCTCCAGACCTCAAGTGAACTCTGAACCCTCAGTCCAAATGTGTTTTTCCTGTTAAACCAACTATCTATAGATGGAATCAGCCAAGGAAAATGGGTCAAATAATAAGTGGTTTTAACACTGTCTTGTATTTTTTTCCCAGCAATCTGTATTAAAGTCTTTTCTACCATGCTCTGTACTGTACAAGGCTTTCTTACATTTCTCTTTCAACTTTGCTAGTTGGCCTGGGTTACCACATCCCTAGTCAGACACAGTCCCTTGACTCCACTGTTTTCTTTCTGGATCCAATACAGAAATATAGGTAGCAATCAATCTGCATACAAATGTCCAACAGCAAGACCCTGTCCCATGGATTGATGATGAGCACGAACACAGCCACGTAGATAACAAAGAAAAATCACATTTATGGCTACTGCCATGAGCATTTTCAGGCTTGGGTGAGCCTGTAGTACCAGGTTAAACAAAACTGTACAAACCCCTCTTCAGTACTCACCAAACCTAGCTTGTCATATGGATATTATCCTATCACTTATGGAAACTCCAGATCTTCCAAGATTCAGTTTTTAGGGTGATAACCAACATTCTCAATCACTCAATCAGTCAAAACTACTAAAGACAGACTGAAAGAACATCCGAGTCGCACAGCCTCACATATTCCTTGCCCTACAAACCAGAAATTCACTAGAAGAATAAATGGCCACATTCCTTACAGTTAATTACAGGGTGTAGGGGAGAAAGGATGGGGGTTCATAACATGACTTGATTGTAATCTCCACATTGCATGTGGTATTGTTATTTGGCTGCCAGGACTGAAGAATTCCTCATAATAGCCTTGTAGAACTATAAAGACCAGGTCTGCAATGGAAGAAACAATGACATCTGGAAAGAGTTTGGTAGCTCTGACCAGGGACCAGCCAAATGTATCCCCATGAAAAACATGATACTGGTGTGCAGGAAGTTTAGTGCTTGGCTAACTGTTAACATTAATCACTGTTGAATATCCTGATCTGTTTACATCTATGCCTCCAAACCCAAATGGAACCCAAAAATCAATACCCTCCTGGAATGAGTGTACCCTTTAATATCTTGAATTATCTTGGAAAGTACTGTATACACTGCCTAGTTATGGTCTGGAATTCAAGCATACACCTTGGAAATCCTATCTGAACCTTTAGATTTTTTTTATATGTCTTAGTACAGACATTAGAAAGAAATATCCAATACAAAAACCAATAAAAAGTTTATTTTTACAAAAGTCAATTTCTCATGTTTTGGCTCAACAAGAATTTAAATGTCTCTTTCTATGTTTTTTCTGATGTCTACTACCTTAGATAACATATTTGAGAGTTTTATGAAGACAGGACCTAATGTAGAATGGTTTCCTCAGACAACCAAAAAATGTAAAATAAATAACAAACCAACAATGAAAATAAATTATTGACTATTTTTACTGTTGCATTTCACTACTGCTGGTCCTGGAGAGGCTTCGTATAATGTTTACAGTTAAAAAAGTGTGTTTTTACATGTTTTTGCACTTTTCTAGTGTGTGCTTATGAGAAACAAGTCTAAAAAATAACAAAAGCTGCTACACAGGAGCAATATAGAGAGGAAAGCTTAAGTTTCTAAATGGTCAGAATGAATGACAACTATTTCTACTATTTCTATTAGATTATCTTTTGCCAGAGACAGTTTGTTTTCAAATATTGAAGAAACCCTGGTTTTTGACAGCCATTTTCATTCCCCAGCTCATATCCTTCCATGTCTTTTTCTGAATGCATTTTCATGTTGTGTACATGAAATGTTTGCTACTGCAAGGTAAGGGTACTGTAACTGGGTTTATGTATTTTTGCAGTTTTTTCATTTGTGATTTTATTTTGCTGGAAAAATTGATAAAATGTCAATGCACCTTGAAGCGTCAAAGGACTGATTCGCCAGTCTTTCACCACTGATTCTTGTAAAAAAACCTTGTTGTATCTGCTTCCACAAAAATCTGTTCTGAAGCTGAGTTCTTAATAATTTAATGTTTGTGGTGCTGTGTTTTGGTTTTGCTGGCAAAAATCTATGAAATTCAGTGTTTTGTATGTTTATGGAGTCTTGTGGTGAGCAGTATCTTATTAATTTGTTGCTTTATCAGCTTTATATTTCTGTTGTGAAAACAAACTTCATGGTTGTTTGTAGAGGATATTGGAGATCACTTGCATTTGCAATAATTTGAGAAACAATTAAAACATTGTTTTTTTTGGTAATGAAAAGTATAGCATTAAAGGCAAGTATATGTGTATTACATAAGATGTGTAACACATCTTATACCAGACATACCTGTACATTCTATGACAGTGTCTAGTGGGAGGTGCCGCGGCAAGCACCAGTAAAGGGGACGAAAGCACCAGTGTGAGGTTAGCAGGGACCAAAAATAATACAAAAAGAGTGAAAAAATGCATCTAAAAAAGCAAAAAGAAAGAGTACAGCTGTGCTGCGTTACCTCCAGGCTGGGCTTAACCTGTTTAACGGGGTCCAGCCTGTGAAAAAAGCTGCTAGCACAGCGACTGGATTTACCCTATTTAGAGGGATCCGGTCTGATGAGCAGGGTGGGTAAGGTAAAAACAAAACAAAAACTTAGTGCGTAACAAAAACGTGTGATTGACTGCCCCTGTAAAAGTGCATGATGGGACAGGCAAAAAGAAAAAGAAAACCTTACGCGATTGCAATCCCCTCCAGGACTGTCGATGAAAACTCCCCCCTTTCGAGAATGGCCCTGCTCGTCCCATCAGAGGGTGTCCAGTGTGCCTTTATAGGACCCATCCAGGTGGGGCTCATCAGCTGGAAGCCCAAACAGCTGGGACTACAAAGCTTGTCCCCACACTGAACTAAGCCCCCACATTCCTATAAAATTTTGTTCAAAGCTGTTTACAACTGAAGGTATGTACAGAAGATATACACTCTGGCCAGAATATGCCAGTTATGAAGTTGCTTACAACAAGAAGAGCACCAAAAAAGACATACGGCCTATTACACAAGTTTTTTTTTAATGCAGTGCATGTTAAACCCAGAGTGGGATGGATTATCCCAGTCTTCCTGCAGTAACAGCTTCATCTGAGATTGTGTAACGTGTGTGGGGGTGTGGGACTGCAGAACCTGACCTGTTGAACTAATTTTCAACATGATTGAGGTCTTGAGATTTTTCTCATCAGGGCAGGTACTGTATGTACTGTCTTGCAATGCTTTCTGCTGAAAGAGGTTTGAGGTCTCTAATAAATTGGCCAGTGTGGATACAGTATGTACAGTTCATGGATATGGAAGTACAGTAGGTAAAACTGTACAATGTAAGGTATGGAGAATTATTTTCCTTAAATATTCATCAAAGCTGGTGAGAAATCTTTAACACTTGGCCATGTGTTTTAATGAATACTGTGTTCCCCGGCCTTTAGATGTGAGGAGGTCACTGGACATGGAAGTGTGCATGCCTCAGCAGGGTCAGACAAATGACCCAAATGTCCATGTGCATCAACCCCACAGGATGTCAGGGTGCACCACAGTCACACAACAGCACAGCATTTTAGTCACAGCACAAAGAACAATGCTGTGCTCTGCAGAGATTTTCTAGGATGTTTCAAAAACTCACATAAATACAGCATCAAGAACTTTCAAAAGAACAATTCAAGAATGCTTTCTGAAGCCTCACTGATTTTATTTTGCACATATTGCAAGTAAAGTCCCATAATACATTAGACTCGGAAATGTCTGTCACAGTATATTTCATTGAAAAATAAAGGACCACATTTTATCAGTAAAGAGAAATCATGGCCAATTAGGGCTTTCTTCTAACGGGATATCCGCATTATAAACAGGCTGAAGCAGAATATTCTGGCTGATCCATGTCTAGTCTAGCTTGATCAGCCTAGTTTGCTCACATTCGCAATTATAAACTACAGGCACTATGCTATTACTCATCTTATAAAGGCTGAAAGATAGACAGTTTCAACAGCGGATCCAAATATTAACAGATCTTTTGTTTTAGCACTAATGTACCAATTCAAATCTTTTTATCACTTTTATGTAAACGGTAATCTGGTGTTTGACATCATACTTATGTAACTACTTGTGCTATTTTATAATTTTATATAAATATTTATATAAATATTAAGATCTTTTCTCAATTAACTATTTAATTTCTGCAAGAAAAATAATCCAGTAAAAAAAGAGCAGTCTGAGTTCACAGCGGATTGACCCTCTGCTTACAGCCCATACTGAACACCTGGCGCTGGTTTCTGAATTTCAAACTTGTTACCATAAAGCTGAGTAATCAGCACAATTTTTACAAGAGCCTGGAGCCTGTAAAATCTGAAAAAGATCAAACCACAGTACAATGGTAGGTGTATGGGCCTCCCTGCAATAAAAGCTCTGGCTTTATCTAAAGGCAATAATATTAGAAAACCATAAAGTTAAATGGTCAGAATGTGGACAGATATGCTAGTGGACCCAGGAAACTCCCTACAGAAATGCACTACTAGGCAAGACTCTCCAAAAAATAACGTGGCTGTAAAATGTGTGAGGAGTGAGAGGGCACAGGGAGAGCCTGCTCATCCAGTCCCTTTGCCAGCTCCGCACTTACTAGAACTCCAAGGTGTATTTGCCTCAAGGACCAAACATGTTTTGATTTCATTCCTAATTGTTGGCGGGATGTGGTGTAATATTTTTATTGTGGTAATGAACAGTATAGAGAAATATTTGGATATCACTTCAAAGGCAGGCCTGCCTCACTGGTGTCTGCCAGAAGGGCCTTCGTCAGGACTGTGTCTCATCGTCACACAAGGAGGAGAAAAGCACAACACAAGCTGCTGCCTATCCATGCCTGGCTTACTCGCAGCCAGCCTCGCCCAGCTGTAAAGAAAGTGCCAAGTCTGAATAGCACACCAACTGATATGCTCTGCTGTCAAGTTTGTAAAGGACTGTCAAACTCATTCTTCAGGCTGCTGTAGGAGAACTATAACCTGGAGCCACAGCACCGCCCTCCCAAGGTAAGCGAGTGGTGACCTCAGAACTACTGTAGTGTGTCATGTAACAGAGGAAACAGACTGTTCCATTCCCACTGGCGGTGCGGAGTACACAGAGCACTGTCAGGGAACAGGTACTGTTTATTACCACATTCCTTTGCCATAAAATAATTAAATTTGATTATTAATGTCAGTAAAATCCAAATGAACCTGAAGTCTCTGAGTATATTCAATCATTAATACCATTTTTTGTGTTTCCTGGAGAACCCTAAAATGAGGTCTCTGCAGCCCGTCAGCAAACCCTACTGCGATCCCACACAGGGTTTTTTCATTTCCTGGTTGGCCACACTCTCCAAATAAAAAAATGACTGATACCATAAGTCCCAAAAAGTGCAGATTACATGAAGATATTGCATATAGTTGTCCAAGACTCTGAAGTCCCTATAATTAATCAAGTTCAAGGACCTAATAATGTTGCAGCAGATTAATTTAAACTTAATAAGACGAACAGTCACTGAATATTTTGGCACTCTTCAGACAGCCAGGCCTTATCCAGCAGTACGTCAATGGAGCCCAACCCGTGGGAGACATAGTACTGAACCTGGACCCAGCCCTACTGACTGGAAAGAAAGAAGGAGAAACTATACTGAGAAAAACACACACTTTCCCAAAACCATTTTCTTCCTTGTTTCCTTCTTCCTCTCAGAGACCCTCAATGACAGTGCTGTACACTGAATAAAGAAAAAAAACAAAATAGAGGAAAGCACTTCTTTACTTTTGTTCCCTTAGGGAAAGCTTTCTTTTCTCTTGTGTCTTTATTCTATGTACTGGAGCACTTCTGATCCAATCCTCCTTCTTTCCTCCTTTTACTGTAGGACAGAGACCCACTGCAAATCAGCCTCTGGGCTGCTTATTTTGCTGTAATCAATTAATATTTTTAAATGCCCTGGGAATCAGATGTGAACATCTCACACAGGAACAGTGGCTAAAAAAGGACAGCAGTATCATTGGGCTGTTGATGGACAGATGGATGTCATGCACAGCACAGCAAATCGCACTGTAACAGATACGCTGGCTGCTTTCACTTATCTGAGTCTCAGATTCTCTGCAGGTTGAGAGCTATTTTCATCTGGCAAATCAAGCCAGCTTTCACATCACTACTCTTCATCCAGCATCTGGCAGTTAGCTTCACTTACAAGGCAAAAAAAACTGACTGCACAGAGGGTAATGATACCAGAATCCAGAACTGGCATTCTGAGAATATAGGAGTTTCCTATACAGATTGAGGATGTGGGTCACTGGAACAGCCTGCAGTTCATAATGGATGAGCAGAAATAGAAAGAGATCCACTGAGGGAAATCACACTGAGCATACATTGTACAAAATTACAGAATATTAACACCAAAGCATTTTGAATCTCAGTTATGTACACAGAAACAAATTAGGTTGATATGAATGTATGAATATATGAATGTATATGAATACATAAATGGTTGGCATGGCTGTATGAATGGATGGTTGTATGAATTGTTACTCTGACAATTGCAGTTTGTGTGTTGTGTTTCTTTATATTTGCCACACTGCCAAGGATAAAAATTGCACCTGACGTATGTACCTTTCACAGTGTTGTGTCAGACTGGGATGCAAAATAACAGCTCAAAACCACTGTGCTGCATGGGATAGCACCAGTTATCACTTTGCCTCTCTCACATCATTAACCAACAGACACCTCTTATTTTTATATTCTTTCAGGTCCTTTAAAGTGTGTTTTTGACTTTCCTAATATCATTAATGCTACTGTAAAAAATGGAGTCAAAATATTTCTCTACCTCTTTCCACTAAAAGCTACACCTCTATTAAATCACAAATTACTAACAAACATGGCAAAAAATGCTCTATGTCCTCTCCAATTAGAACAGAAACAGTTAAGGTCTTATAGAATTAAAGAAACATCCACTATCACAATCATATTGTTCTTCTTATAATTTGACTTCATTAAAAAATTCTTATGGCAATCTCCTTTTCTCCCTGTCTCAATCAAGCAGGCATTAATAATTGCTCATGCCTGTTTTAAGATTAATCTCCAGGAGAGATAAATGTCAGTAGCAGTAAACTAAGATGACTATTTTAGGATTTATCAAATGGATTCACTGTCTGTAAATGAATCTTATCTTTAAACTAATCAGTAAAAAGTCAAGGACTATAAACAGAATATAGTTAAAATGAACCTTGTCCTGTAATCAAGGGAGTATGTCAGTATTATACTTGTCTCACAAGTCACTATACTTGAATGTTGCTATACTTTCTGCCCCTGCCCTCCTCTACAGAAGAGAATTCAGCACCACAAATTTACATTCAATTTAATTTCGAAGTCTAAAAAGTAAAATAAGCACAACTCACATCTGTGATGGAAGACAATGTGTTATTAACTGGCTCCTACCTTCTTTCCTTCTTTTTCACATTAAGAACTTTAGAGAGGCTTCAAACACAAAGAAGTCCTTCTATCCCCTTTAGTAGTTAGTATCTACCTGAACCAAAGAGCTCATCCAGCCATTTCTTAAAAGAAGCCAGAGTATCAACTTCAACAACATGGTCTGTGCTCAATTTTAAAAGCACTTCTACATAGACTTCATGTAGTGTCCAGTTGTGCTCTGTTTCATGCTTCACTGTTTATTCTGAAAAAATCTGCTGCGTTTACTTGAATAATTTTGAATACTTGAATACTACTACACTAGAATCAGATCCCCTCATAATCTCTGTTCAATACTAAAAAGGTTTAGTTATTTTAGCCTGTCAGTGTAGGGCATTCCCTTAAGCCTTGGACTGTATATGGTTGCTCTTCGCTGGACTGATTGCTGAGCAGCAATATCCTTCTATAATGTAGTGACTGAAATGATCTAAAATTCTAAATGCAGCCTTAACAGTGCATTATATTGGTAAGTGATCATGACAGGCATGGAGATCTTTACAGCAAAGAACAACATACCAACTGGACTAGCAGAGTTTTTTTAAATGGAGCTTGATGTTGGGCTTGCAAGCATTCACTTTTATAGTTAGTAGCACAGTGTTACATACTGTTGCGGACTGCTTGCTGTGCATTGCTTTGTCTTTCTCAGCCCTTCAATAGTCAGTTCTGATTCAGAGTGGATATGAGGACAGGCGTGATTGAAAATGTTTTTACAACAATTCCCCTCAGCAGTGATGAAAGACTAGTTGAGTCTTGTCATCCGGTGTCAGCAGGTATTGCCAGGGTAAATGAGGTTAAACAGGTCAGCTTCTACCAAGGCTAGGCTGATTGGACGAACAGCTGATGCCTCTGTTGTGCCACAGAGCCACAGACTATAGCAACTAACCTGGGATACTGGGTCACCTGCAGCCATTGATGTGGTGCAGCAAAACACATACCACATAAAAGTGTCAATACTGGTCATGGGGACTATTTTTAACATTTATCCGTCATTCTCCTCCTCCTCAAGGAAAGATCTAGTCTAATGTTAGCTGTTACCTTAGAAACAGTTGCTTTCATTTAATGAGACTACCTGGTTCAATTTAGCATCATGGACATGTTTGCTCCACCACAGGGAAAGAGGGAATGCAGACTGGCTTTGCCTATGGCACAGCTAGTATACTCATGGCACCACATCTCTAGGGAACAGCCAGGCAGCCTCGTGACAGCAGAGTGTTTACTACCATCTTGGCCTGAAGTAGAAAGAGAACTATGAGAAACAGAAAGGCTGGCCACTGACACCTTGGCAAGAGCCTGGAGTTGGCTGCCAATTGAGAAAGAAGAGGATGACCTGCCAGATCTTCCGAAATTCAAATAAGGAGGAGGAAAATTTGCCAGAGGTGCATGGAACTGCTAAAGACCTGAAGAAGACACCTAACAGTCCCCCAGGAGAAGAAGAAGGGAAGGACAAGGTGCTGCTATGACACCAGAGGGGGAATGATGACAAAGTCTTCAGTGTTCAGAAGGAGGTGCACCATCAGAGCCATGAAGAGTGAAATCACTGCCATCACCTTCCCCCAGCTCCCCAGAAGAGCTGCCAGGGTTCCAACATGGGGAAATACCCATGACCCAGATGGAAGGCAGTCTGCAGTGCCACCCACCCTTCCCTGTTTTCTGCTACTCCCAGAGGGAGAGGTGGCTAATCTTCAGTCAGTCGATGGCCACCATCATGGTGTAGGATATGCAAATATGCAAGAGGGTGGAGAGCCTGCCGGCCTCTGTCACCTGATCAAATGATGGAAGACAATTGGTTGTGAGACTGTTTAAACCAGGAAGCGCTAGGAAGAGAACAGAACGGCTGTTCTGCACTGCACCAGAGAGAGAAGGGAGAAAGGAACTGACCAACCAATCAGCCCTGGACATGCTGAGTGCAAGTATTTCTAGGAAATAGTTTTGATGTGACTGATGGAGAGAAAGGACATAAGAAGTTAAGGGACTGGAATTAGGTTTGTGTGTTTTGGAATGTAATAACACCATTAATAAAATAGTGATTTTTTTTACTTTACAGCTGTGTTTTGCGTCCATTTGTAGAGGCCTGTCCACAATAAGATCACCACTACCTCAGTGTTTCTACATATGTAATGGTATTCTAAAGGAATGGTGATGTTTTCTATGTTTTCCAGACAAAAAATTGGATTTTGTGTATGTTCCATACTTTGATAAATAAGTTCATTTGTTTGGCACTTGGTGTTCATATCATCTCTGTAACTGTTCAAAACAGTTCCTTTCAAACACATTCTTCTGGGATTGTAATTTCTCACATAATGGTTACTTTGAATTAAACCTTATAATTCAGCTCTAATATGTACTTGTCATACATCATGAAATATACTGACAGATGTTAGAAACACAACAAATGCGTAATGGAACCAACAGAATGCCTTGTATTTTTAATGCTTTACAGTACATAAATGACACAGTAATTAGATATTTGTGTGACACTAAAACAGTTTTAAATTACTATTAATTCATCTGGAGTTATATATTTTTTGTTGACTGTGTATAACTGTTTCCTAAAAGAGGTTTTATTATAAATTTTCTGAATAGCTTAGGCTATTACAAGAACATAAATCTAAAGTATTAATTAAACTTAAAAAGATGCAAAATAAAAAACAAAAGCTTTGAGCTGTGTGGATCAGACACTCGGAGTTGCACAGCTGACAGCAGTAACACTGTTACTGTGACAGCCTTAGCATAGCACACCTTGTCCCTGGGAGAAAATTACAATCATTACATTCCTCCTAAAACTTAGATTTCAACATGCAAGTACTGTAGCCAGCATGACAATGTACCCATCAGTCCTCCCTTCTGCAACACTGCTGTTAAAGTGACCACTGAACCACCATAGTTGGAGCATATAGGACTGTCATGGTTCCTGATTTTTCACCAGTTCAGATTTCCTCAAAGTTTGTGTCACTTACAAAACCTTTCTACTTAACTCCAGTTCAAATTTCACTGCAATGGAGAATGACAGAGTTACATACCCTCTTAACCTGATTTTAAAATGACTTGTTATGTTTTCCGGACAGGTCCAATACTCTAAAACACTTGTAACACACAATTTGAGCATTAAGTAACCAATTAGCATTATGAATTATTAAAGAAAGCTTGCCTAGATATGAGGTGGAACCTCAAAAACATATCTAACTGTCTCATTTAATATCTGTCTTATATACCGTGAAGCTTGCAAAGCAGTGATGTTTGAGTAGACAGTGACCTCAACTCTTTCCTCATCAGAAAGCTTGTTTAGGTGGCACAGTGGTCCAGACTGTGTGTCTGCACCAATCTGTGAGCTTGGGTTTAATTCTACTCCAGTCAGTGTGGCAGAAACTTGGAATCTGCACCCTGCCTGTGGTCCAGAAAACGCCCAAGAAAGGAGGACAGGTTTGTGTTTCCCTGGGAGGTTCTGCTGTAGCATGTGACAGCAGCAGTGCTAAACTAAAAATGCACAATATGGGGAATCCATCGCTAGCAGCCATTGCAAGAGGAAATAAATGGAGTGAACTGATTCAGTGTCACTATTCAACCACAGCATATATAATCATTAGGCTATGCCCCCCACTCAGCTCGTCCTCCGTCTCCACACAGTCAGCTACAGTGAAGAACACAGGAGGACTGGTTACCATGACAACAAGGAAGCGATGTGCAAGGAAAACACTGTTTCAAAACAAAGTCAAAGTCATTTAAAAAAGGTGAACAAACTTAATGAGAATAATTCATCTTATTGCGACATTTCAGAAAAAAACACAATAATATTATTTCTTGATTGGGAGATTTTTATTCCAAAAATAAATGTTTTGTAAGTTTAATATGCAAATGGTGGTGGTTTCTCCAGTGGCAATGGGGGGGTACAGACTGTCAGTTTTCTTTTCCCTCTCACCACATGTTTGCCATGCTGCAGACTGATTAAGCCTAGAAGGCTATTCTATTCAGCCTGGGTAAACAGACAGAAGGAAAACTCATAGACAGTTTCCCATTGTTCCAGGGTGCCTCTACAGTTCCTTTATGAATGCTCTAGCTCACTGGCAATGAGACATGAGGCATTGACTGAATTAACCACAGTGTCTGTGATAAAACACAGAGGAGTGTGTATCAGAATCTCTGATGCACTAAGGCCTGAATTGCAATACATCCATTTCCTTAGCTGTCCTTTCCATTGTGGTTAACCGGCCACACCAAAGTAAACAAATTACTTTTGACCACAATGAAAACTGGTCCCCAGGTCTCCAAAGAGGACCATCATTACAACAGAGAAAAAGACTGAGGCTCTCTGATATCTTTTCACTATCTTAACAGTTTAGTTCTGAATACTAGCCAGAAGCCATATCACTCTGCAACTCACAACTAGCAACCCACTGCAGCTAAGCAGGTGTGAGCAGGTGTGTCCTAATCCCCCAGTATAGTGACGGGGACACTATACTGTAAAAAAAGGCGCCGTCCTTCAGATGATTAATAATTATAATAATAATAATAATTGCTTACACTTATATAGCGCTTTTCTGGAAACCGAGGCCCTGACTCTCTGTGGTCATTAAAAATCCCAGGGTGTTTCTCGAAAAGAGTAGGGGTGTAACCCCGGTGTACTGGCCAAATTTACCAAATTGCCCTTACCAAACATGTCCTCCTAATAATCCCCATCTATGAATTGGCTTCATTACTCTGCTCTCCTCCCCACTGATAGCTGGTGTGTGGTGAGCGTTCTGGCGCACTATGGCTGCCGTCGCATCATCCAGGTGGATGCTGCACATTGGTGGTGGTGGAGGGGAGTCTCCATTACCTGTAAAGCACTTTGAGTGGAGTGTCCAGAAAAGCGCTATATAAGTGTAAGCAATTATTATTATTATTACTACTAAGGCCAGTAACTGCTGCATTGGATTCAAATTATTTCTAATTCTGATGAAAGTGTGGATTGCGGTAGGTGACCACTGGTAATCACTGTTTTGTGGCTTTTTGTCTTGTCTCTGAATTAGACCTTTCATTTGACCCATGTACTGTAGTTTCTTTGGTAGTTAGTAACTAATTGATCCAAGGATATCATCCATCCATTTCACAAAAGAAGCCAGGGTATTGGCTTCAACAACTTGGCTGGGTAGCTGGTTACTCCCACAATCCTTTTGGTAAGCGTGTCCTGTTCCAGGTATAAATGCACTTCCAGTTGTGTCCTCAGATCATATGAGATCACTGTTCATTCTGACAAAGTCCACTGTGTTTTCTTTTTTAATGAAACTGAGACCTTGAAATACTTTTATCAGGTTCCCTTTAATCTTTTCTGCTGAAAACTAAAATGGTTCAGTTTCTTTAGTTTATTAGTGTAGGACATTCTCTTAAGCACCACAGAGTAACTGATTGTTCTTCTCTAGACTGATTCCAGAGCAGCAATATCTTTCTGCAGTAATATATTTTGACAGGCAGTGTTTGTGGTTTCCCCTGGTTCCTTTTTCATTCCTGAAGAGGTTGGTGACAAAATGTTTCTTTGCAGACCAAAATGACCTCTGCCACTCCACATAGCACAAAGGCAAAGCAGTGTCTGAGAGACGGCAGCAAGATGTTGACAGGAACACATCTGCCCAGTTCCCAGCAGAAGAAAGCATCGATGTTCAGCATTTCGGGACGCTTCTGAGACCAGGAACAGCAGCAGTTTTATCCAATTTGTTCAACACTGAGAAGCTCTGGCAGCGGTCAGCACTCTCAGCTGGTTGACATGGAGTGCCATACCGACTCGTCATGCAGCACTGAGCAGGGCTTCCTGGCATCAGCTTTTTCTGCACCTGGTGGCATTCTTTACCTGCCAAAACACCGCCGTCTCCATCTGCACTGGACTAGCACAGCAGCTGCTCAACAGACACTCTTCTAATGGATGCTGGTCTAATGGATCTGCGGTCACACAAGAACCATGTTGAAATTATTTGTTTTTTTGAAAAGGAAGACATTGCTGAGTGAATTTCTCTCAACTCTGCACAACTAGGGCCAGAGCTAGACAGCAGTTAGCCACCAACACTCTCAGAGAGCTCCTTAACCTTACAGTGACTTTTCACACTATTCTTCAGATTTCTTACTATTCCCCTCAAGACATGGGTTCACAGCCTTCTACTTAAGTCCTGGCTTCCGTAAATTCTAATTTGATCTCAGGATTCTATTAGAGGATTTGATGATTGAGTCAAGCTTGGACGGGTTAACATAGTCAACAAATCAAGATCTTTTACTGGAAAATACCAAAGGTTACAACTAATTTGACAAATGAGTAAGGAAAGCCCCTTCCAGGCAAACCTAATTTTCTGAATCTGGGCCCTCCAACTGTTAAACAAGTGTGATCAGCTAGTTACCATGGCCTCAAAACTAGGAGCTGACTGATAAAAATAGTTTTCCTGAAGTGAGGAAAAGCCAACAGGAGCTTGATCCACTGGCTCAGATCATTATACAGTATGGAATTTCTGTGCTGCTGCAGACTGCATGACTGCCTATTCACGAGGAGGGCTGTGCTATATTAACCCTTGGAGATCTCTGCAGCCATCTCAGCAACAACCCTTCCAAGGTCAGACACTCTGAGAGGTTGAGACTGATGAGTATCACCAATCAGAATCATTCAGGCAAGGAAAGCACCAGGTTTATCTTCCTGTGGCGCTGCATGATTTAGCACATGATGAATGCAGTGGATGGACAGCACCAGTAACCGAAAACCTTCTGAATAGCAGCAAACACCCGCTTGTCCTGTCAGACACAGCCTGCTGCATATCGGCTACCTGCTTAGGTTACAGAGGGCACATTTACAGTACAGCCAAAATTAACTCCTGCATAGAGTCTGCCACTTACAGAGCTGTAGGCTACACAGAAAGCAATCAAGTCCACTGCAATATGCTTATGATCTAAACATTTCCAGTATTTAATGGAGAATAATGGAAATCACAAAAAAGTGCACAATTAAGTACTGCAACAATTTATTCCACACACTGAAAAGTGGTGTACATTAAAAGCATGGAAAGGCATCACATTTAAAATTAATCAATTCTGTTTGCGTTGGTTTGGAAATACTGACTGGAGGACCTCTCTTTGTCATTCTCTTGGGCAACTCTAGAGTAAGTGAGCCAGTGATATCCAGACTGCTTAACCAAACTGATTTCTGATTTCACATATTAAAAAATTCAGGAACTTACATATGTTCTACAGAAAGCAAATCGTAATTACTCTGAATTACTGGGATACTTTGTAGGATATAAAAATACTGGGATGCGCACAAGTATCTAGTATCCAACCGAGAAAATCATTCCAATTGAGATCTGTCCTGAAGCCTGCATGCTGCTGAATATCATAACTGATCTCCACTAGCAGGGAATGAATAAAAAAATGCTTAGTTCTCTCCCTTAGCGGACATTAACCTCCCAACAGAGAGGCATTCAGGGCCAATCTGCTCTCATCACATCAACCAACTGCCTGGTGTTGGCAGGGCGCTGGCATCCCCGAAGCCTGGGCTGCTATAACCCAGTGACTGCTGTCAGCACATTAGCAGTATGGCTCCCCACACCAGCAGAGGAACTGGATGGACAGCCTGGATATTAACGACACACAGAGAACAGATCTGAAACACTGTTAGCAATCATGCTTACAAATCACTGCCCTAACAAGCAACTTATTTCAACTTCACATTGAAAATAAGATGACTATTACAATTTGACTGAGTGGCTTAAGTGTCCAAGCTAGTTTAGTGGCCACAAGCCTGGTCTCTTTTAATGCTGTGCAATTCTATATTCCATACTCTATGCAAAACAGAAGTTAGTTGTACAAAAATCAAATGCGTCTTTATTAATGATATAAAAAAGTACAGCAAACCGCCCTTGCTGCTCATGATGGGCAATATGTCCTTGGATCCAAACCTGCTGGATTCCAAAGCATCTAAAAAGCAGATAAAGGTTAAAGTGACTCATGAATAATGTATGTTTTCATTACATTCAATTGTTAACAAAACATATTTTGATCATTTTTACTTCCCACATCTCACACAAAGCAGTCCTTTAAAACAAGAGAGTATTCAGAAAGTCATTACATACTGCATCATTACAGCTAGCACAGAAACCAGACAGAGCAGCGTGACAAAAGACAGGAATTCGGGGATTTCAGCAGATGAACAGACAGTAGAGAAGGTGCAGTTTCACTGTGCTGCTATAGCAAATCCACATACTAAGCAACGTTTCATCTTGAGAAAATGCAGTAGTGTCAGATCCCACAGATGGAGCACTTCTCTGACAAACCCAGCTGAACATCTTTCAACAGGCTTGGTCACTTTGTTAACTCACACTATTTCTGCTTGGGCCTTCAGTTCCTGACATGCCTACTGTTAATGAGCATACCCGTTTTTCACAAATTATCACCTCTCCCTGTCTCCTGGCCTGTCAACAACTTCAGTTGCAAAAGCCTCCAGTGTAAACAGAAATTGGTTTATATTTCTTTTTTAAAAAAAACAGAAAGCACACTTTTAAATCTTATAAAAACATAAAACACAGATTTTAACATCACTGCAGCAGATTACTGTTCTTGTTGTTAAATTCTTGCTTCAGAAATTTTAATAAGACTTTTAAATAAAAAAAGCATTAACAGTATAACATTTTGTAGTAAAATTGGTTTGGGAGTTTATCCTATTAAGTCACATATTTTATTTTTCTCAGTTTCACCTTCAAGTGACTCATTCTACAAGAATTACAGACTGGCAAGTTTACTTTTCTTCATTTCTATAATAAAGCTGGCATATTAAGGTGGCATGTATTTTATCTCTTGTTCTGCTTGGGTGATTTCGGCTAGATAAACTGGCAGTTAATGCCAAAAGAATATGCATAATACCACTGATCACCTGGGATTGGTTTGGCAGCCATCTGCTGTGAAATAATGGGCATTGTCTGCTCCAGGAGGCTGGAGAGAGCAGCACTGCAGAATTCAAAACCATTTTTGCCCAGTGATTAAAGGGAATGCGAGCATCTTTGGATAGAATGTGACTAAACATTTCCTCCACCTTTTCACAGACATTGAAAGCAGACCTGTCAGTCTGACAACAGAATTAGGACTACACACCACAAGTGCAGCTGCCTGTATGAGCTTCACCATCTACAGTGAGCTGGGGCTGTTGATGATGGTGCTGATGGGTCTATAAGGGCTGATCTGTGTACTGCTGATGACTTTAGAACTGCCATCTCCTGGCCCTTACAAGTGAGCTGTGCTGCCCAGCACTGGCACAACTTCCCCTAGCTACCAGGCTATGGCTGTGCACTGAAATCATTGTGGGTTCAAGTGGCTGAATATCATTGATCCAACACAGTCCGTAGAGATATAAATACTGAACCATCTTGGGTAAAGCAGCTAAACACTCAGAACATTTAATATGTTCTAATATGATCCACCAGTAATTCTGAAGACTATATAAAGATATGCAGGACATCAGGAGAATATTACAGCTTGTGGAATCAACAGATTCAAACAAGTTATTAACCACACTGTGAACTGTAATGGTGGTGGCCATTTGAGCAAAATTTGGTTCAATTCTGAAGAACGTGAGTATCACAGCTTAAATAAACACACAATTAGACCTATAGTTACAAGAGAGCAGATTGCAATCAGCACAACAGTTTGAAAAGTGAACTTTCGAAGCCACACACTAGAGGAAAAGAGACCAGGCAGAAAAAGAGCAATTCAATCAATCTTGTTACATGTCTCAGCTTTTTGCTTTGCTGGAGAAGGAGTGAGTTTTGCACTGAAGCAAAGTCTTTGACAGTGGCCGAGTAGCTGGCTTTTACCTCTGTGTATATCAGAGTTGCCTTGTTTCTTCACAGCACCAACACTGTGTGATTCCTCGCAGAAACAGAACTTTGTACTCAGCTCGTAACAGCCCTCGGGGGTGTAGAAAAACATGCAGCCAAATTTGCCATCTTTCCTCAGCCCGGCTCTGGCTATTGTTACAACACAATCGCTGTCACGCTGCATTAGCTGCAAACCCAGGGAGCTGTCTGAGGGGAAGGCAGAGTACGGGAGTGTTTCTCAGCACAGGCTGTCGGCACACTGTTGAACACATGGCAGCCACTGAGCGAGCAATGTGTGCTCTCAGGGAGCAGAGAAGCCCACTGGCTGGACCCTGATTCAGTACAACAGCAGGCACAAATCTCACATGTGCATCCAGAAGTATTAACACTGGGACAACACCTTTCAGCAAATGCAATGCCCAAGCTGTCCCGAAACAGGTCACCAGTGAACATAACAGCAGCAGTTTTAGTAGGATAAGTCTCACAGCACTAGCAAAGGCCAATACTTTGTTAAAAGAGGAACAAGTGGTGATAAATACACTTTAGATGCTGAATTTGAACAAAAAATGTACAGTAACTTACACTGTATACAGTGTACACTGTACAGTATACTGTATACACTGTAAGTCTATATACACTGAGTTCTGCAGGACTGGTTTTTGTTATGAAGAGACAGCAATCTAAAGTTTTAGCTGCTAGAAACCACCCCTGTTTTAGCTTCCTCCGTCCACCAGAAATATGCAATAGGGAAGACCCTTACTGGTCCTCTATGCCATCACACTGGTACTTGTACAGTACCGGATGAAGTTAGCAATTAAACGTAGTTTAGATAGCAAGCAGTGGATGGTCCGGGTCTCTGGGGAAGAATTGTCCTTGGCCGTAAGTATTTAAAGGCACACACAGTCCTGCATGGCAACCTCTATTTTCTTGTACTCCAACCTGTGCCATTGATAACTAGATGCCTGGGCGTGTTTCAACATGAACCTTCTATATGATATATTCCAATAGGGAAGGACAGTCTCTAACACACCAATCTGTCACTGAAAGACTTTAAGCTGCCAGGCACCCGAATGGCTGAATGCACATGGTGAGCTGAGAGCAGGCTTTGACCTCATCAAGTGACTGGAGAGACAGACAGATAAATCAACTCTCTCGGCAGAACACACACATGGGATTCACTCCCTTAGTTTCTCTGACACAAAGTGAGTACAGGACAGTTCATTGAGATATAATCTGTTGCCAGTTCTGTCAGCGTGGTCTTTAAAAAATCAGGCTGATTATTAAATGTGGAATTCAGTGTGGAGTCTGTCAAGGGGAAGTGGCAGTTTGATGCTCAAAATGATTAATTAAGTTCAGAGAAGAGCCACCAGATATATTCTGGGACTTAAAGGAACTTAAAGGCTGAAAGAACTTCAACATTTTAGTCTTCAACAGAGAAGACTACAAAGAGACCTGATCCTAAAAAAATGCATTGACAAAGACAAGCAAGTTGACTTCATAATTATAAGTCAAACGCAAAGCAGAGGACAGAAGTGGAAATAGACACATCTTTACACAAAGGAATATACTCAGCCATTTTGCTGAAAGTGATTCCCTGGCTTCCTTCAAAAATGTCTCGATGAAACCTTTAGGATAACTGGCTACTAACTACTAAACACACAAACTGGGACAAATGACCTCTGGGTTTCTTATTTTCTGATTGCGGATACCTGTTGGGAAAGAAGAGGCTAGGAGAAGACAGAGGCTGGAGCAGCTGGATGAAAACCTGAGATGCTTTCTGTATAAATACAAAAATGTATGGGCAACAGGGGACTGTCAGAATCCACTCCTCAATCAACTAACCACCATGATTTTCCACAGAACTTGAAAAACAAGAGAGTGAATCATATCCTCTATCTACGCTACATACCCAAACAGGGTCTTGAGAAACTGTCTATCTGTGGTTTTGCAGGACCTTTAGTACAAATGAGAGCCTGAGCATATGATAACAAGGCAGGGAGATAAACCTTGAGATACAGCAGATCTGCAGGGCACTGCAAGGACACTTGTCCCACAGCTTCACAGCACTAACACAAACTTTTTCCCATTCGGAACACAAACACAGTCCAGCCTGCTCCTCCATTCTCCTTAATAATTCTTGGAACTCTGAGTGGCTCCCAGTCTTCCAGCCCAGATATAACAGGGCTGCTTCCTGCTGGATGAAGGTGCAGTCCAAGGGCTAGAGGGGTCAGATCCATGCATATATTACAACAGGCCTCTGTCTCTCTAATTACCTACAGGTGGGTCCAAAACCCGTTTCTGATACCAAAACACTACACCATACTTGAGTATAAGTTAATATTTCTCATACATGTCACATAATTACCAGTTTGACCTCCTCCCTCTGAAAATCCTTTATAGAAAATTAAGATTTGTGTAGGGGGCAGTGTAGTGTAGAGGGCAAGTCTCTGGACTCAAAAGTGGTGGGTTGTGCGTCCACCTACTGTAGTTGTATAAATGGGGCGCAGCACTGTGATGGACTGGTGTCCCATCCCTCACCAGCACTCAAGCATCAGAATCCAGGATTAGCCCTGGCCCAATGAGTTGATGTGGCTTCCATAATGAAATTACCTTCAATATACTGTACAGCCACTCACTCCCTCTACGCTGCCACAACATTGATTACACTGCTGACTACTGCTTAGAGATGCAGGGTACTTCTAGCATGTTTCTTCTCCTCCACATGGTTCAGCCAGGTCAGTGCCAATAGATGAAATATCATGTGTTAGAATAAAGTCATAGTTTTTTATTTTTCTTGAATAATGATGGATCCCTAAACTGCTGTTCTTTTTACTTTTATGATTTACTACTTACAGTACTTAAGTTTTAAAGTGTGGGTGATTATGTAGAAAAACAATAATGCAAAGTTTAAGATGTTGTTATCCCTTAAAATGGCATCAACATAAAAGCATCTCTGACCCTATTCTATAAATTGCTTATTAATCATTTTAAGAAACCGTTAAGCTGCATGAGGAAATTGATTTGTATTTCAATACACTTGAATTGTAATGAAGCGTTCTTTCAGGACCCTATGCGGACAACACAATCCGGGGAGGAGTGAGGAAAACATGGTGAAAAAGGCATGTAAGGGGCTGGAAGGAAAACAGGGGGCGTGTCCATGGTGCGCTGGTGTTCAGGGGAGGTGTGGCTGAGGCAAACAGTCCAAGGGGGTCTGTGGCAATTCCATAAGTAGAAATAGTCCAAGACCGGGTGATCCATCCTGACAAAGACAAAGTTAAAAGCCGGAGTGGGATCCGGTGGAGGGACGGGGAAATAAAAGGGGGTCACGGGACCAGACGCTCCCTAATCCAGGACTCAGAAGGTCAGGACGCCATGATGAAGCCTGTGCCATCGAGTCACTCCTGGAATCGCGGATAGGCAGGCTTCCAGGCGTCCATCTTCCAAAGCTGAGCCCAGATTGGCAGTAATGCCTGGCTTTTATAGGACAGGGGGCAGGAACCGGAGGCAGGTGCAGGAGATCAGTTGAAAACAAGGAAGGGCTGGAGCGTCCTTAAGAGGAGGGGTTTACGAGCGTGACATGAATTATACCTAATGAATGAAAAACCCCTGACAGTATAAAATTATCTGACAGATATTTTCAAGATAGATTTTTTTTTCCATTACTGATTTTTTTTTGAGTGGGAGTTAATGAATAGGAACCAACTCATCCTCAATGACCAGTTGTGACAACACTGCAGACCACATCAAAAGAGAGAAGTACCGAAGGAAGAGTCACTCTTTAAAAATGGACAACATACCTAAAACAAAACAGATTTCACTGGGGCCCATGTTTAAAGACTATACTGTAAATACATTTGAGCTAAAATCAAAGTAGATTAGAAATAACTGAATAACTGCCCCCTTCATAAGAAAAATAATTTCTTCATTTGCATAAAATAACTTAATTTTATCTCTATAAACTGCAACACATTTCTTAGCTGTTTTTATTGCCTTTTAAAGATTAACATATCTTCCAATTTGCAAATTCAATTATATATCTGTGTGCTGTCAGTTTTAAAAGCAGGTGATAATATTTGCAGTTGCTTACAGCCTTGGCGTTCTCATCAAGCAGTAGCCAAGTAGTTAAAAAGCCCATTTAAAATGTTCTCTACTATGATTTTTAACCCAGTTATACTCAGTTTGGTGAGACGATTGAAGTCCAATGTCTGCTGTCTGTGAGTGAGGGTGTGTGCAGGAGCCCTAGTTTAAAATGAGCAACAAGACACAGTTCTTGCTGTGAGGCTTCTTCTGCAGAAACATCAGCTCCCATCTCTGCACACCAGGCTCCTTCCTCAGCATTGTTAATGATGCTGGCTCTGACGAATGTGAGAAACTGCTATCTAATGAGCCTTTCAAACTATTGCCGTCTGCTTTGAATATGTAATTTATGTATTATGCAGAACACAAAGAGATGCTCTCTGGTGGTACAATGTTAAAAGAAAATATGGGGATTTAAGCAGCGTAACTGCCGAAGAGTCAACTGCAGTCAATTGCCCATTTTGCGGTCAGTGGAATATGAAGAAAATGGGATATTTGCTTGTAGAGACAGAACCCTGTCAGTCCAACAGCAGTGTTCAGGAATTGCTGCAGATGAAATCAGACAGCCAAGCAGAAACGCAGTACTCCACGGAAGGCCTTAGACGGCTCTAAACCAGCTGCTTTCTGTACCAAACTTTAATGTGGCACACTGCTACCAGATAGGGGCTAATGGGTCAGTCAACCTTGACAGAGTACAAAAACAAAGACAGAGTGAAACAAGTGATCTCTGGTACTGCTGACACAAGTCATAACTGTCGAACAGAGAGAAAGCAAGAGTCTCAAGCTCTTAAGAGTTTACCCGCCAGGATCTAGGCCTAACTTAAAATATAACACTGTGGCTTTTCTGGAGAAGCCTTTTACATGGGCCCTGATATCTAGACTCTGAACCATCTCAACCACAAGCAGGGCAGTCTGCATTGCAGCTACGGGCCTTTGTTGTAGCTGGAGGCGATCAGTTTTCCAGTTTATTTTAAACAATGCTTTTGTAACATTCCAACAGGTTATATGGACCAAGAGAGAGGAAATTTAGATGCTGACTTGAGAAAGAAAATACATTGAAAAAGCAACCGTCATCTTAGTAACTTATACTGTACCTAGAAGACAAGCTTGCAGTTTGCTTTAAATTATTCTGTGAATATTCAAAGTTACAAATGAAATGAGGCCATTCCATTAATCTAGGATATTATTTTTTCAGTATGTAATTGATCCAAGGATCTCAAAGGATAAAAAATTCTGTATGTAGAAAGCATCTACGGTGTCATCACCAAAACTGCTGGACAATCTGTTACAGACATTACCGTCTTGTTAAAAAAAGCATCTGTTGTTTTCAGGTTTGAATGCACTTTCACATTGTTTCCATTGACAATGGAATAGCTTTGAGCCTGGCAATGTACCTGTTTGCTCTTATCTGGACTGAGCCCAGACCAGCAATATCTTTCCTGGATCCAGATGACCAAGATTCTACACATTACAAATAAAACACTTAAAACACCAGGGATGTGACCCAGAGTAGTGATGTGCTCTAAGAAACTTTGCTCAAAGAAGTCATTGCAGCATTTTCCTTACAGAGGTCTTCCTTTTGATAAAAGAGAATATAAAAATGCCACATTGAGAGGAGGCCACTTGGTTCATGTAACCCATTTGGTAATTAGTACAGAAATGATTTGATCAATGAATTTAGACAGCCAAGCAGAAACGTGAAACAAATTTGATTGTTCCATACAGTACTTTCATGGCCCTTAGTGTAAAGCCTACTGCTCTCAGTTTGAAATAAGACTTGCACTATATTCCAAGTCAAACATACTGTACACATGGCGTACTTAAGAACAGCCAGCATTTCTTTACTCAAAGCCTGAAAGGAACTTTCTTTCAGAAACAGCTAGAAGAGACCCCTCATATCAACCAATAAATAGAAAAGAAATGAGCAAGATGGGTTGAATCCAACGTTGTACACAATCATCCCCCCACCTGGGCTCTTACTGGCACTCTAATACCCTGATGGTGCTGGTTTCTGAAATTTGATTGGCCTGTGTGCAACTGTAATGACTTTAAATTCATCACCTGGAATCACGTGAATCCAGATGGACTTTTTTTTTCTTCAGCATTCACATTCTTTATGACTCCGACTGCAGCAGAATCTAACCTTTGACAGCCTAAACTGGATGGATAGACACATGCATGATGTGTGCAGGATGCATAGGCTTCTATATTCAGACAGATATATATTTCTAGATGAAAGAAAAACGGGTCGAAAGCTTTAGGCAGGAGGATAATCCAGTATTTCATGAAAATATTTGCACTCCCTTTTTTTCCCTTTTTGGCAATGTGTATTAATAATGTTTGTCTCCCCAGGATGCCTGGCTTAGAGTACTGTTGCTTTCACAGAGCAGCTGGAAACCTGCTGCACTTCAACACATACTGTACAGGAATCAGCGCCAGGCTCTCAAGCACCAAAACCAAATTAGAAGTCAACAACATCAAGATGAATCTGCATATGAGTACAAAAAGCTAAAAGGATTCTGACTCTCCTAAATTGTCAATGAGCATGGCAGACAGCCCAGCATAGCTGCAGGGGAGAAGCCTGGGGCCCTGAGAGGCACAACAGGGGCCCCGACTGCTCACATACACTGCCCCGTATCACTTGAAAACCACAGGCTCAAGGAACTTTGGAAAACAGATCTATTTCATTAAAATGCTGTCAGCACTGAGCAGTGACAGAAACAGAGATTAGCACTAGCCCCTTAGGCTCATGAATGACTTAAAATTTTTAACTGGTGAGTAACCAATATTAAAAAAAAAAACTTTCACTCTGTAAGCAGCTTTAAAAGGGAACTTGAGCCCTGATTTTTCTGACCAGTTATTAAATCATGGTAACAAAAATTTATTGACGGCATAGAAAAAAATTTACACATTTCGAATTAAGCGGAAAATTGTGAATTTGGTGAAAGAACTGTAAGTTACCATGTTGTTGCAAACCTCTGGTCTCGCCATGGGCAAGAGTTCTCATGAACTGTGATGTGAGGAGGCCCTTCCTACTCACTAGTCACTGTTGTAACTAATGTAATGTGAATATTAAGTATAGGTTGTGCAGCAGACATTTCACTGCAAAAAAGTGATCTGCATGCAGAATTAACAAGTAGTATTTGTCAGTAAAACTTTCTCGATGCCAAGAACAATAATTCTGTTGGATTAAAAGAGCTGTATTTACAAGCCTGCTTGTTTACAATGTCATAGGGCTGCTTCACCTCACCGAATGTTTTGTTCCTTCATTCCGAATTGCAGAGCATGGTGCTGCACATGCCTGGAAATCTGCTATTTTGTGATGTGAATTGGAAGTTTTACAGGTTACTCTGTACATTTTACTTTTATTGTGGTTTGAAATGCACTCATCACTGCTGATTCTTCCTAATCCCAAAATATAAAAATAGCATTGCAGGTCCCCTTTAAGTGCACATTGTACAACCTGGTCCTTATCTCTGTATCTTGTCCATTTCAGTCCAATGAGCAACAATTTTTGCATGAACTGGACCAGATTCAGAGTCACCTCAAGGGGACCCAATCATTTGTTAGCACAGTTACCCTCCAGTAAGCAAGCAACCCAGGAAATAATATTCATATTCAAAAATTCAATTGGGCACTGCATACCTTTTTGAAACGGATGAGAGTATGCAATCAACTGGCACTTGGGCACAATTAAACATTCTAAACAAATGATCCTAGACATCAAAGTAATAGCTAATAATGCAAAGATAGCAGCAGCTCATCGCATTAATACATTACTGTCACTTCTCAGCACAAGACATGGAAGAGTCATTTGTAAAGTAGACTGGGACAGGTATGTCTGGCTGAAGCCTAGCCCTTGTGACTTTCTGTATCATATGTTTCAGAGCTGGAAGAGGAATAGATTCTGACAGATCTCAGTAGAAATCCTGTTAGGATGAGGGTGTCTTTGAGCTTCAGCTTTAGGGACTAATTTTCTTCTTCGACACTAAAGATGCATTTTGATGGAGAGCAAATGTTATGCTATACAAAAGATCACTCATTGCTAATGTTGTATGTAGCAGACACTCAGACTCAATTTTTAGAAGGCTTTCTTGTGTGTTATTTGCATATGTAAATGAAAATGCACTCAATCTATAAAACAGTATCTCAGGTTGCAAATAGAAAGCATACCTTTCATCTAGTACTTGTGCCAGATCTTCTCTTCTCTACAGAACACAATGAATCACTGACCAATTACACAACAGAAGGATATAATTTGCCAGGTTTATTCAGTACTGACAATTAAAGTTTAATGACATTTCAGTCAACAGTGAGGTCTATTCAGCTGATTAATTGTCAGCATCACTCTAGAAGCTGTCAGGCTTAATTAAAATATTATAGCCAGTCTATTGTTTGCCATCTCATTTTAAAAACTGCAGACACCCCCCAAACTGACTCACACACTTAATTAACCCCCCCTACCAAAACTACTAGGGCTGCAGAACCCATCAGTTTGTGAATAACTGAAGAAAAACTGATCGATTACTATAGATGAGTCCACAGTAACAACACAACAAGGCCAAAATGTAGTTTACCTGCCCATTCAACCCTTTCAAACATAACACACAGGCTTCTGTACCTGATTCTATGCCTATAAAGAAGATGTTTAGTCAGTAAAATGTTAACATCATGATTTCCTACGGCCAATCACTGATGCCAGCTGTTTCTCAGGTCCTGAACTGCTTGTCAAAAAGTGCTACGTGTAATTACTAAGACATAGCACCACCACCTTCTTTTCCATTTATCAAGCACAAAATAGTAGTGACACTAAAATGGAAAAGAGGTTTTGCATCCACTTCAAACCCTAGCAAAGCAAAGGAAAGGGAGTTTCCTCTGATGTGTCATGATGTTCATTAGGTCAGTGAGTCCACAGAGTGCACGCCCGAGAAAGGAAAAAACCCTCTGTGCTTGTGTTTTTTATTAAATTAACAATGAGAACCTTCAGCAGGAACTAATCAACTGACAAATACGCTTGATCTATCATGTGAACAAAACCAAAATTTACTGATCACTATAAGGCCCTGATGATTACTCTTTCTGAAATGAATTCTTCATTCTGTATTTTCAAGTGTTTTTTAAAGTTTGTGCACAGTATTGCTAACTATTAATATGAGTATGAGGTGTTAATGATATTATTATTATTAATAATAATAATAATAATAATAATTTCAAGATCAGCTTAATTTTTATTTTTGCTGTTTTTATGGCAAAGAAACCTAAGTGAGAACCATGAGTAAAAGCAGAGTCTGTTCTTTAGAAAAGCTGGACTGCTCTGGTCAAGCAGAAGCATTTTGGAATTTTCCATCATCTGGAAGAGACTGAATGGGCAAAACAGTTCTCCTTCGGAAGTCGGTGTCTTCTGAAATGTGGCTTCTGAAATGAGAGTCATATAGTTCTCAGTAGAGCAAACACACTACAGTACCTAAGCACTTGCAAGAATTTAAAAACTTGTGTTCAAATTGTACTTTTCAAAAAATCTGCTAAGTGTATTGTCTCATTTTTTGTATTAGTTGGATGCAAAATGAGCTGCTGTCTGAGAACATAGCTAGTTAATCCACCCTGATATCTATCCGAGACACAGCATGGCACCACACATTAGGGCAATGGATGAATTTATTTGTCAGATGGTGTTTCTCTCAATCAGCTCAACCCTGTACATCATAGTGTTACAGTTTATATTGATAAACAATATTTCAAACAGAAATAGAAGAAGCTCCAGTTAGAATCTAACTTAGTCTTTCTTCTGCTAAGCAGAAAATGTGCACATTTGTCCAATATCAAATATACACTACAAGAGTAAACATTTCTCAGGAGACATACAGAAATATATTTTCATTTCCAACCTTGAAGTGAAGCTCAAAGAGGGCCTCTTTTCAGACATACAGTGATTTCAATCCATCAGAATCAGACCAATACAAGCCAGCGCCTTGAGCTGCAGCAAAATCAGAGACTTTCATTTTTTATGTGTTCATGACAGCTAGGAAGAGCACAAACAAAGGAAGATCCTAGCTGGCTTCAGTCAGGTGATTCCCTTGTAAACTGGATTTTAACAAGGCCACTGCAGTAGTATAATTCAACTGAGAGTAGCACTAGATTATCACTTATTATCAACTTATGATTATTTCATCACAAGAGGATTACAGTTATAGCCTTTTACATGTACAGTATATAGCTGTGTGTGAAATGGGTGGCTCAGAGACAGGAGGCCTGTGATTGTCTGTTTTAAGGAGAATACAGACAATCACAGTTCCAAGTTCAGATGACTACAATTGCAGAACAGAAGCAAAAAGTAGATGAAGGAAGAAAGTGCTCAATAATACCTGGCAGGTGTGTGTGCTGAGGTGCCCAGAGAAACTGTGTATCGAGTGGCTCCAGTGTGCCAGGCCATGACTCGGGAGTCTTACAGACTTCTTAGCAGGGTCAACAACAGCCCTATTGAAATCCTCCTTATCAGTACTGAGCAAGTCTAATCAAGTTCTGATCGCGGCTGTGCTGTCTAGGGGCTTCCAGTAGCTGAGAGGGAATCAGAGGATGGGTCTGAAACGCGGCCCCCAACCTCAGCAGATGTCTCCTTCGGCTTTAATCTGATGAGATTGACAATCCTGCAGCCCTTGCTTCCTGACTCCGGCCACGGACTTCAGCTTGGTGGCTGCCTGTTCTGCGCCCCTGGTATAGTGAGCCCTCAACTGTGGCTTGGTGCCTTCGCTTTTGGGTCCATAACACTATACAGTACCGCCCCATTTCCTGGGGGAGCGGTGCTGGTCAGAACACCACAAAGATTAACTGTGTTCTTGTGTAGAGGAAGACAACAGTGACTGTATGGTATACTGTAGGTTAGCATGAAACTCCAACTCTGAGAGTGCACAGCTTGCAAAGGCAACATATAACTCATGAGTGTGCATGTCCTATCCCCACCGCTTGCCTCATGTATGGAAATATATTAACTTATTATTAATTAATAACAATATTAATTATTAATTAATAATTATTAATTATTGAAGCAGTCCTTTCACAATAGATTCCATGGAGCAAGTGACTTCATCCAACAAAACTGTTTTCAAGATAGGATAGTTCTCTCAGCCCTTGACATTGAAGACATGTGTGACATCACCAACTTGTTAGGGTATCTGTCATCCCATCTCACAGTGAGCGGATGTTGGAAATGCTCAATAGTTTGGCAAAGACACTCTTCCAAAAGAGGAAGCAAAACACTTTAAATCTCATTAGAACACCCTATTGCAGAAGTTCAGAACAACTGCCAGCTGGTTTTGTGTTTTTTTATTAGCTTCTCTCAGTCTTCCGCAGAGAAATCCCAAATGAGTGTGCTCTAATTACTGGGACATTTCATTAACTATGTAGCTTAAGACTAAGGAGTTGTCATCATAAAATGTTAATTAAATTAAGCGGTTTTTAACCCCAGTCATCTGAATACCTCCAGTCTTAATGAATGAAATTCAACCAAGAGAAACTTTGTATTTTCTCAAAACACAACTACATGTTCATCCTGGGATTGAATTATAATCATATTCAAACTTCTTCAGTTCTGAACCTGGCCAATCTAATGGAAATTCACCAATATATACAAAAAACTGATTCCCCTGCTTCCACTCTGATTTTACAACAATCAGCCATTTGTCACTGTCCGGACATGGCCAAGGGTGCCTATTTGTTATCACAGGGGACAGGTCAATAAAAATTAAAATGTAAACCAGCACAAAGCAGGAGCCTCAATGATGGATGAAGCCAATCAGAGACGTACTTTAACCTGGAGACACAGTCTAGAAGAAAAGAGTAGGGTAACCACATTTACCTTGAAATTAAAGATAAAATACTTGAAGTAATTTAACAGTCTGAGGTTCCTACTGAGAAATCTGCATTTATTTAGCCACAAACTATTAAAAAAATGAAATCATGAACAGTAATGATATACATATTGGCACAATGAGAGTTGTGCTCAGAAAGCTTTCCATCAACCCCAGAAATACTTTTTTTTTGCTATATTTAAAGCAATTTGTAATCTAGTCTTGCTACTAGACTGAAAAAAACATGGCCAGAACTACAGTACACCTTTTGCAGCTGGTCCTTTGTCACATTTTGGTTCTTGGATTACTGAGTATCTGTGCAAGCTCAGGAAAGAAGAGTTTCAATAATAAACACAGAAGCATACAGTATGTTCACAAACTGAGGGATAACAGCACCTATTGAGAGCTGTGTACAATTATGTCACAGTTTCTGTGGGATTTAAGTCCCCCTTCATTCCTAACTTTACCAATCCTGTCTGCAACACTAACCGGGCAGCTGTGCCAGAGTACTGGTCAGGCAAAAGCCTTGTGTATCGCTCTGCCTGGGACTGGCCCTCAGACAAAGCAATTCGTTCCGTGTACACATCAGGTGACATGACACTGGACTGGCTTTGTCTCCCATCACCCCCACTAGAAAGCCCTCTCTGGCTCTCCAGTTTAACACTGCTGCTTGGCTCATATACTGTACCTCCGTGTGTGCTAAACCAAGGCCATGCCCCTGACACGCTTTCAGCTGCTGTCGGACGCATAATAAATCATATCCTCTTTGTTCCACAAATCAGATCTTAACAAGGAAACAGATTCTGCGGCAAAGTGAGGTGCCACCTGGGACTGCTTCAGTCCACCCTCCACAGAAGCCTTCCATACTGTAATCCTGTTTTTAAAGCAGGCAGCTGTGAATTTAGTGATGTTGAGAGACAAGGCACAACAGCAGCCCTGGCACTGGTACCACACAGCACAATACAAGCTGGTCAAGAGTGCATCACAATTCCGCTCTTGGGTCATCATGGTATCCTCGAAATGAGGGGAAACCAGTCCAGACTGGTGAAATTACATTAAAAAACAAATAAAAGACACAGCACTTTTTGACTATCTAGTTTGATCAATTTATTTATTTTAAGCAGGGCTTCACATTCTTTTGCTCTATGCTGTTATTCTGTGGGAAGCAGAAAAATTGTACAAATTATTACTGTTGAAAGGACACACAATGTGATCTTAAACAAATACATATCACAGAAGGTGTCTGAAGCCAATGAAGACTGCTGATTTGCAGAAAAAACTATGCTGATTTAAGACCATGTTTCTCACTCTCTCACTCACTGTAATTACTGTCTGAATTCTTGACATAACTTTCTGTGGATCAGAATTACACCATGCAGAGAAATCTGCTCCAGCAAGACACTCTGCTGCTGTAGAGTGTCAATTAGGAAATCAGCTATCAATTTAGTAAATAAAACCATCTCTTCCCAGACCTGTCTGATGAAGTTAAATAGAAGGTAAATAGTTACCAGTCAAACTGTAAATTCAGTCATTTAAATGCTTTAACACAGCTGTGTGCTGAGCTAGTGAGTGATCACAGTGATAGTTAGGAGTAGACAGAGTATAGAGAGAGATGACAGAGTAGACATCTTTGCTGATGTTAACATATGTTTTCACATTCATAAATCACCTAGCACCAATCTTCACCATGTAAAACAGTACAAAGAACAGAGGGTCTTAAATGCATTGAGGAAGCCAAACCATTAGTCATGATATTTAAGGTTTTTTCAAAATGTCTGTAAGACCTTTAAAGACAGTTTAAAAACAGTTTCTTTTTCTCTTCATCCAAGGCAACACTTTACAGCTGAAAAGTGTACATTTCCACTCGAGAAAAAAACTGAAACTGAAAGTGTTTCACTCACACATGTGAACATATGAGTGAAAATGCTTATTGAAATTGTGCTGCATCACACTGCTGCTCACTCATGAGTATGTAAGCGGAGCAAGTCTCTTCCCGCTCATCGCACCACTTCTCCGACTAGCTGGGGGAACAGCATTACATCATCTTGAAAGCCAACAGAAAGCTGCATCTGTTGCCACTAGTGACAGGTTTGCCTCTGTGAGCACTAGCAGAAAAAATAAAATGACACACAAGACAGGCACAAGGCAAAAAGTTGCCATTCTGCTTTCAGAACATTTTCTGAAGGAACATGGGGGACACTTATTAGATTGCAACAAAACATCACCCAACACCCCAGGGGTTAAACATCATTCCAAAGAGACAAGACAGAGAAAAAGGAAAAGCACCTAGATCCCAACAACAGTTTAAAACCAGAGATAATCTCCCAGCTGGAGAGCTCTCGGCACACCTGGACAGGCTTGCACCAGGGGCTTCATCCTGCTACAGAAGCCCAGGCCATTCAGCAAGGGCAGAAAAGGCAACTAAAACAGACTCGCTTGTCACTGTTTCACCGCAGAGAGACAAACAACACTCATTCATACGCTGGGGGCTCCCCGAGAGACAGAAAATCCTACAGTGCCAGCCCCCCACACTCCTGCCCTCCAGCAAACACTGCCATCACAGTAACACACAGCCTTGAGGAAAAGCAGCAGGGACAGAAGATCAGCAAGAGGACTGGAGAGATAGAAATGAAAAGAAAATGTGCCACGCTGCCTTAGCCCTAAAACTAAATCCCATCCTCTGCCGAGACAGAGCACAGTGACAGCAGAAACTTGCTGCAGTACAGCCTGCGATTCCCAGATCTCACATAGCTTACTAGCCTGAAATCATTAACACTCCCGCTTCTGAAAGCACCAGAGAGAAGAGTGAGAGAGAGCAGCACTGGAACAGAAAACAGCCAGATTGAATGACAAGGAAAAGCCTTCTTTACCAATCAGCCACCCCCTTGCTCTCTCTCATTCCTCTCCTCAGTTCAGCGGGTTAATCATTAAACAACAAATGAACTTTATGGAAAAAAAGACATCAAAGCTGGGGGTGCTAAAAATCTGCCACCATTCATACTTTCCACAAGAATACACACTTGCACACAACAGCCCCCTGGCATACAACAGACCACAGACACTTTGCACTACACACTGCTGGAGCACACTGCTCGACAAACTCCTCTTACCGTGGCTGTTCTGTTGATTGTTCTCCATGACAGGGGGCTCGTTGGCGCCCAGCTCTGCCAGCCTCCTGCTGGTTGCCGTCAGCTCAGAACGCAGGTTGGTCACCTCCTGACTGGCAGACTGAATGGCCCCATCGATCCGGTGAGCCAGTTGTTTGTTGTCGTCCATCATTTTAAGAATTTTGGCCTGGGGAGGGAATCCACAGAAGGCAGCATGGTGTCAGGTGCACCAGAAAGAAGCAGAAGCTAAAAGTGCCTCTTTTTATCTTTGTACTATGTAGAAAATCCACAAAGCTCCTTTTTCGTTTTCTTCCCCAAGCAAAGCTTGTGCTGCTGAATAATTAGGTGCCCTCTACCTGTTGTGTGTTAAGTGCATGTGCAAGTACGCCTGTCTCTGTGCGCGTGTGTGAGACACAGTCAGTAAAGGAATGAGAAGCTGGTCTCTCCCCCTGCAAAATGTGCTTGCTGCCGCTGCTCGCTAAAGGACACAGAGCATTGAGAGATGACAAGAACCCTTTTAAATGGAGCCTACCATCTACTGAAATAAAGCAGGGGGAGGGGGCTGAGGCTGGGAAGCACTGCTCTCTGAGCTCTAAAACCGCCGGTCTGTGTGTGGAAATGCTCCTGTCTCTGTGCCAACTTCATAATTGCCAGAATTTAATATCTGCTGACGATCCTTTCTCTTGAAGATAAGAAAAAAAACATTCTTTAACTATTCCCCACCCCTCCTCCCACTCTTTGACTCCCGTGCTTGGTTCTAATGTTGATCCCTGTGACAAACTCCTGTCCAGCGCTCCTCTCTCTGTGTGCCTTCATTACTTATTCAGTGCTTTGTCCCTGGATAGCTCTTCCTCACGTGGGAGGGGAGGGAAGGGGGATGGCTCAAACTGGCAGGGAGTGAAAACATTTTTAAAGTGGATTACAAAACTTTCCAGAGAAGAAAAGAAAGTTTGCACAGCAGCCTTGTGTTGAAGAACGATGCGATCCTGCTGGGCAAAGACAAGCACAGCAGTGCAGCAGAAACAAGAGATGTGAGAAGGAAACACAGTGACTGGCCATTAGCCAAGCTAAGGCAACTCACTATAAAGGTTTCAAACGAGCTACAAAAAACACAGCACTACAAGCTATGGGGTTAGTGGAAAAGAGTCAAAGGATAAGAACAGTGAGCATTTACTGTTATACAACAACAAAAGCCTCTTACTGTCGGATCTTTAATAGATGCACACTAACGTGTGCTTACTTATTACTGCAGAGTGTGTACTGTGGTGCTCCTGAGCCTGTCAGTGGGGAGAAACAGCTCCCCATTATGTGGTATTACTGAGGAATGAGCAGCCAGGCAGGAGACTGCAGACATGATTAGTACACACACACAGTGATTTTTAATTCTGCATTGCAGGACTGTGCTTCATACTGTATACCCACTACAGGTTATAACATGTTATACCATTTGATGGTCCTGTATTATTGAAAAAAAATAATAATGTAATAATGTAAGACTAATGTATTTTTTTAAAGTGTAAACAGTAAATACAGTTTAAATAAACAAAACCTCAGTTAATAATCACATTTCCTACACTGTTTGTGGGATCTGAGTGTCAAAAATCAAAGGTTGTCAACTAACCAAATTTACCATGATATTAACCAGTGTAAATATTCCTAATATTATTCCTATTCCTAAATCCTTATGAGAGCACAAAGAATAATAAAAATTACACATCTAAATGATCTTATGTTCCCATAATGGACAAAAGAGTTTGTTTTATTCCATACAGGATTTCCAAGTGTTCCATCAAATTTAACACTAATAAGTAAGATTCATTGCTTAGTGCATAGGAGACCTGGAGCCAGGATGAGAGCTAGAAACAGACCATCCATGGTACTCATCATCTCGAGTGTCCAGGAGCTCCAAGACAGAAGGAATAAAAGGACAGAGCCCTGTCAGGGGTCCGCTTTGGAATATTCAGCTCACCAGTGCCCTGTTTCTCTGGCCATATTAACATGTTTTTAGGCTGTGGAAGAAAACTGTAGCACCCAGAGGATACCCAAACAAACACAGGAAGAACATACAAACGCCACGCAGACAGCACCCCAGCTATTGAACCCAGGACCCCAGTGCTGTGAGCCAGAAATGCAAACCACTCCACCACCGTGCTGCACAGATGACCAAGCCTTCCTGCCAAAATGAGCACAGCAGAAGAGAAGGAACGTGCTCCGCCGAATGGCACATCTTTACTTGGACATCAGCAGCGTCGACATTATGCTGAGTATAACACTGATGCTCCTAAAGCCTGTATCTTCAATGGCATATCTGAGGTGCTTCCCATTCTAATTTACAACACAGTGTTTAATATAATTCCTTACACATCTGGACACTCCACTCAAAGCGCTTAACAAGTAATGGGGACTCCTCTCTACCACCACCAATGTGCAGCACCAAAGTCACTACATTATAAAAAACTTAGTGATCCTTTTTAATCAGTCCAGTGAGGAGCAATCAAAGACATTCCATGCCTTAAAGGAACGTCATGGAATGTAAATACAGTAACTTACTGTATTTTAAGAACGTTTTAGTAAGTAACAGTGCACAACTTACAACCACATTTTACTCTGTAAACACTACAGTACACTTCAGTACTCCAACTGTACTTCAGTACACTAGTAACAATCATTGTGATACCCAGCAGCAGGGAACAACACCACACGTTTATAGTCTTTAACAGAGAGGACTACTAGATGACCTGATCCATATGTTCAAAATTCTCAAATGCACTGACAACGTAAACAAAGTGGACCTCTTCAAAATGAACTGTGAAACACAGAGGACACGAGTGGCAACTACAGAACTGTATTTAAAATGGATAACATTAGACATGTCTTTACCCAAAGGGTTGTGGGAGTATGCGACAACATGCGAAGCTATGTTGTTGAAGCCGTTAACATGGCTTTTTTTTTGAACGAACGATTCTTGGAATAATAAGGGACTAACTACCAAACGTGCTGAATGGCCTTTGTCGTTTGTAACCTTTTGAATACCGATGCTAGAGATGTCAAATCGCTTGAGGGCTTTAAGAGCTTAAAATACCTTGAATTTACTTTGACAGTAAAAAAAAACACCAACAACAAAGGAAATTAAACTTCGAATTGTAAATATAAATTTTTAGCGCTTGCTAAGTAGCATGAGGATAAAATTATTTCGCAAAGATAAGAATCTAAATTACGAAATTCCAAGATGTTCTTTATTTTCTTTATTAATCCACATATCAATTTTCAATCTTGCCTGTTGTCTGGATCACAAATAAAATCCTAAAATCCTCGTCGTAGACATTCGTGCGAGATTGTGTTTATATGTTCTTAAAAATAAAATATTTATTGAACAAACATTCCTCAAAAAATACTGACGCAGTACCTAAGCCTGGGTAATTAATGGGGCCTACTCCAATTGTCGAGATTATCGAATATAGCGACATTCTGTTTGATATTCGAGTACTTGCATGAATGCATTTATATTTATTAAATATTGTATAATGAACCACACGCCACGTTACGCGTTACTTTCACCAGTGTGAGTTTCAATTCTATACTTTCTTTAGCTGTGGGATAGATGTAGTACTTACTGTACCTTCGGTGTTAATGTTAAACCTGTTTTGAAGTTGTTTAAATCCACTATAAAACAGCTGTAGCTACTGTATGTAGTTGTTATAGCACTGCCGTTTTGCCAGTCGATAAATAATTCCTTATTTACCAAACTGTAATACCAAAAGGAAATACCTTCGCTTATTATTTCTGGATTTACTGTAATGAAACATTTTTTATAAACTTTTACACGACACCCACTTTTTAATGTGTTTGATCAATTACGTCAGTTTATGCAACTGTGGTTTATTCGTAAAAATACATGGGCACACAATCTTAAAATGGATTTTTTAAACGCACTAGAATTGCATATTGAAAGAAACAGCCTGCACTGTAATATTGCAATTACGGTAACGGGGCTGTGCAGGGAGCGCGCGGTAAGGGACCATCAATAAAATACGTTCTTGGACCTTTTATAAATTCTTTTGCACATCCTTTGCCATGTCTACTACTGTATGTCTGTTAGTCATCTGCAAATGTGACTTATTTACAACTTATAACAGAATCTCAATTAATAATCTCAAATAGGAACGGAAGTGGTCCTAATACAGATTCCTGTGAAGTTCTGTTAATTATACCTCCAGTTTTAACAGACACTCCTTATACTGTATGTATTCTGTTTACTATCCATTCACCATATCTTAATCCAAGTACTGTACATGTATTTTTTTGATGGGCTACTGCCTGCAATGTGAGTTAGGATCTATCCTTTAGAATGTGAGTACCGTTCATCTAATTCTCTGATGTATTACTAAATATCATTTCTATAATCTTAATATGTAATGCAAATAAGAATAATTGGTCTGCAATTAATTGGTTTTGTTTTATCACCCTTATGGATGAGGTATACTGTAGTAATCTTTCAGTCAAAGAGTACTAGCCCCGTATTGAGTGATTGCTGGAATAGGTGTATTAATGACCTATGAATCATATTTCATGTTTCCTTATAGCCCTGGAGATTTGTTTATCTAAAGCTCTTCTAGTACCTGTAACACTTCTGTCTCTTCCATGTAAAACTAAATCATAAAGACATTTGTCTTTCCTCGGCCTGAAGCAAATTGTAACTTTCTTGCTTCGTGAACACCTGAGTGAAATATTAATTTAATACATCAGTCATACCCCTTTCCTTGTCTAAAACTTTACTTAATCTTTTACTGGTTTGTGCTATTGTTTCATCTCTTTCCAAAACAGTATGTACCATTATACAGTATGGGAACAAGGAATAGGTTTATTCCATGCTGAAAAGAGAAGAAAGGAAACACAACGTGCCAAAATGTTGTGTTTCCTTTTTTGTCCTTTCAGCATGAAATACAGTAAACTTATTACTTGTTCCTTTGCAGCCTACGCATGCTGGCGCAGCTACCTACCTGCACTACTATTACACAGTACATATATATGCCTACAATATTAGAAGATGGCTACTGCTGGGCACATAAGACAAATTCTTCAACGACTGCTGCTAGTCTAATGAACCATTAATTATTAATTCAAGTTTATCTTTATGGCACATTAGGCCCCAGATTTAAACTTTTTTGAGTGATTATGAGTGACCCTATGGACAGAGGAGGGCATGGTCATGGTAACTCACCCTTGGGTCCTCAGATCAATATGTAGAAAGGTGCATTAGCTTTCTGCTTTCAGCCACTAACTCTCCGATGCCAAGTCAGGAAAAGCTTGAAGATGTGAAGTGTAAAGCTGAAAACGTGAGCAGAACACCTCAGCTCTTAATTTCTATTTGACGGGTGCAAGCCTTAACATTAGCTCAGATTGCCAGACAAATACCCTGTTAGTTATGGGAACCTTATACTGTAAGTTATGTTTGTTTAGAGTGATTTTAGTTCAATAGCAAATTATTAAATCATTTTAATTAAGTCATTCCAGTCTGTAATAAAAGATAATAAAAAATCTGTGTTTCAGGATTTTTATGTTATAGCTATAGGAGTCTCTCGATGGACAGGCTGGGCAACACAGTGGAAGAGCTGAAGCGCAGTGACCACAGACTGGGCTCTCAGCTCTCTCTCTCTCACGGATTAAAATAACTTTTAAACTTTTAAACAAACTGCAGTGGAACTAACTTGCCATAATAGCTGTTATCCTGTTGCGCAGTAAACGTGTACAGCCTGCAAGTTCTCACTTGACCGAGACGGAGAAGACTACAAGCCTACTGTACATTTGCGATTTTTGTAAATGCAATTTTACAAATATTTTAAAATATAAATTAGGGGTGGGGAAAAAAATCGATTCTTAGATTCTTGTACGATTCTGCGTCGATGCACAAAACTCCATAATCGATCTTTTATTTTTTTAATATGCACAGTACTAAATATTTCAGATAAAAACAATACAACGTAAAGGACAAATAGAGAACATAATAATGGTTTAGTTTTTTGGGCTTAAGATTAAACTAACTGTGCGGTGAAACGTAAACACGTATAGGTTAACAATGCACCATGCTTACATTTGAACTAAACTAAGCTACCCGGTTTCTGAAGATGGACAAACTACGGCCTGCACCCTCCACTTGGAAAGCCACCGTATGGGCACATTTTGGATTTTATTAAGTAAAAGGTAAAAATGAACTGGATAAGAGCCATGCAGTGTGTGTTCAAGCTGTGTCATACCAAGATCAAATATTTCGGGAATACAATGAACATGCGAAATCATATTTCACGTTTCCATCCGGAGTCGGAGGAAAAACGGCCTGTTCTTGTTGCTGCCGAACTGAGCAACACTCGAGCAAGTGTCGAAGCTTCCACATACTGTAGTTCGGAAAGGGCAAAGGTCTATGCCTGTTGTTTATCTAACAGGAAGATTTGGTTTGAAAATTAATGTATAAATAGGGCCACCTTTATGTCAAGTGATTCAGGACATGCTGAAGTCCATGTTAATTTAAACCAAGGATGCTACTACAGGCACATATTTCTTTCTCTTGTTGACTCTACAATGCTGGAAAATATGATGAGTATGATGAGATTTGCCAGTTGGCTCATTTCCATTTGTTACTATATTGGTTCAATAAAAGATAATGGAAGTAAATTCAGCCGAGTATGTTGCACTTTCTATGTTTCAAAAGCAGCAAGTAGTTACACAGCAAGAAAAAAAATCATCGTATAGGACAAAAAATTGAAATGCATCAAGAAACGATTTATAATCGCATTGTGGCACCCTGAATCAAAATCGAATCAAATCGGGAGGTGCCTAGAGATTCCCACCCCTAATATAAATATAAATGTATTAAGCGAGAATAAAATACACCATATAGTCTTAAAGAAATACATTATCATATATAGTACATCAAAATGTGTGAATTCCAAAGATTAATAATTAGGGTGCTCTTTGGGATCACTAAGCAGGGAAAGCCCACAGCTATCGATCTGCCCTGGTAGTTCATAGCATTTGCTCCTGACGGAGGATTTTAAAACCCAGTTTTTGGAATGTCGTGATAGGTCTTGTGATAATCAGCAATGGAGCAGGTTTAGTCTGTGCAGCGGTGTCAAGAGAGGTAGATTCTGTACATCGATGTACTATGTACGCCACTATGAGTTGATCTTGAGATCTCAGACCACCATTTTCAAAAAGCAGGGCTGCTGGAGCTGGATTAATTAATTAATTTAATTAATTGCTTACACTTATATAGCGCTTTTCTGGACACTCCACTCAAAGCGCTTTACAGGTAATGGGGACTCCCCTCCAGATGCGCAGCATCCACCTGGATGATGCGACGGCAGCCATAGTGCGCCAGAACGCTCACCACACATCAGCTATCAGTGGGGAGGAGAGCAGAGTAATGTAGCCAATTCATAGAGGGGGATTATTAGGAGGCCATGATTGGTAAGGGCCAATGGGAAGTTTGGCAAGGACGCCGGGGTTACACCCCTACTCTTTTCAAGAAACGCCCTGGGATTTTTAATGACCACAGAGAGTCAGGACCTCGGTTTTACGTCTCATGCGAAGGACGGCGCCTGTTTACAGTATAGTGTCCCCGTCACTATACTGGGGCATTAGGACCCACACAGACCACAGGGTGAGCGCCCCCTGCTGGCCCCACTAACACCTCTTCCAGCAGCAACCTTGGTTTTTCCCAGGAGGTCTCTCATCCAGGTACTGACCAGGCTCACACCTGCTTAGCTTCAGTGGGTTGCCAGTTGTGAGTTGCAGGGTGATATGGCTGCTGGTGGATGCATTATTGTCATTGTCATGATGAAAGCCGAACACCACAAAGTGTCCTCTGTACTTATAAGTAATTCTTTAATATGTTTTGTACTTTCTGTGTCTTTTCTATTATTCTGCAAGATTCACACAAGTTCTTTATTAGTGCTTACAGGAGGGAACCCTCTACATCCACTGCAGTGCAGCAGCGCAGCAGTGTCCTGAGAGACGTGTGCCAGCTGCTCTGCACCTGCAGCCACTCTGGGCACCTTCTGGTCCGGCATTGTAGAGGAGAATACAGTCTTAATAGACTTATCCATTTAAATAAATAATACAAAACTGTGAGGAAGCAAGAAAGTGCCTCACCATTTGAAGTAATGGGGGATTTTAGGGACGTCAGATTGTTTAAACCTGGAGTGGAATTTACCCAGGACTCCTTGATTAACACCCCTACTCTTACAGTCACTGAAGTGATGTAGAATCTTTAATGACTATGTATTTAGGACTTGATGTAAGATCTGAAAGCCAGAGCTCAAAGGAAATTGTAGGGTAAGCATACCTGGGCATTGGTTTGGTAATTCTGAACTAGAAGAAAGAGTGCCACCTACTGGTCACCAACAGTACTTAAAAGTTTATGGGAAAACAAAGCACACAAACAAGTTTCAGTGCCCCTTCCCTTCTCCCCTCAAAAAAGTGCCTTCTTTTGCCTAGTACACACTTACAGACAACAGGCCCTTTCACTGTTTAAGTGGGAAAGACAGAAGGGTAAGCAGCTATAAGATTATAATCGAGGATTTGCTGTCACAGCTGTAGAGAAGATCAGATCTTGCTGGTTTGTTTAAATAAAGGATTTGAGTCTAGAAATTTGAAGAGGGAAGCAACAAGAATTCATCATAATGAAAGTAATACTAACACTTCCATCTCAAACAAAGAAATGAATGTATTTGACAAGCGGGGACCTATCAGACTGAAGAAGCAGGGTTATCCTGGCTGGAAACGAGATGGGCATCTGACTGAGGCCATTATTCCTGCAATAACAGACACCGACAGATCAGTTGAGGGAGATGTTTTCAATCTCATGGCTGATCAATATATCCACCATTTTTGTCATGTGTGCATCACTAAAAAAGTTTTTTTATTACTGATAATAATTCACACTCAACAGGAGAAAAACCAATGGTGCTGTAAGCATAATACATAATGTTGTGCATGACCTAATAACATTGAGAATCCCTGAACCTCAGTAGTGTGGAAAATGGATATGCTGCTCTAGTAACCACATTAAAAGCACGGCCTGGAGTGCTGTTTATGTACTGTTGTGATTTTTTGTTGTTTTTTTACATGATGCTAATTTTCAGCTGTTTGATTAACAGGATATTTTAAAAGCACAGAGATTAATCTTAATTTTCTTTTATCAGTGTAGACACGCCAATGACTGTTCAGCTCATCACATTTCTTAACCCTCACACCACCCCTGGATAGATGGACAGCATACATTTGTCCCCCAGCCAGAAAGTGGGGTAACAGGTGCCCTTGGAATCAACGATTCTTCCAATTTAAGCAGCACCTGGCCAGACTTGCCCAAGAGCTTCAGTCTTCAGGCACATTCTGACACATTCAGGCACTTTCAGACAAAGCTGCCCTCCAGCAAAACCTTTCCCTCAAGATCAGATACGCAGAAGCCACAGAATTTTCAGTCCATATAAAAATCTATGTGTAGTCCAGGTTACTTTGTGCTTTAAATGATGCCTGTGACTACAAGATAACAAAGTATTAATTCATTTATTTCATTGACGGCCCCTTACAAAGTGGAAAAAACAGTTTTCTCACTTTTTTAATTCCTGGCCACATGCATTTTGAGCATGAGAATACAAGAGCATTGACATTCAATAGCAAGAACGGTTTTGAGAAAAAAATAATCTGGTACAGTATGTTTTGCCCTATATGCTTCCTACATGTGTAAAAGCACATTCTCTAATCAAAATCTCCTTAGTACAGTATCTTGCTCACTGATGTCAGCATCACGCATTGCCTTTTATCAGGAACAGAATGGTAGACTCAGAGTAATTGTCAAGATTGTAGTCCCTCCTCCTTAAGGGCGCTCCGGCTCTTTTCACTTTGGACTTAATTCTGTGCACCTGCCCCTTGTTCCAGCCTCCTTCCCATTCCCCTTAAAAGCCAGATACTCAGTCAGTTCCGGGCTCTGCATCTGATTTCCATATCGTGCGAGGCCGGGTCCTGATGATTCTGGCTCCGTCATGTTTTTAAGTCTCTGTCTCTGTCTCTGTCCCCCCTGCCGGTTCTGACCCGGTTCCTGGTTTTAATCTCCTGGATGGATCGCCTGGCCATGGATTTATGCTTGTGTTTTTGGATTACCCCTTCTGGATTACCTTTGGATTGTTTGCCACGACCACACCTTCCCCGTGCACCAGCACACTTTGGACACGTCCCCCTGTTTTCATCCCCATATTCCTGCATGACCTTTTTCCTCAGTGTTTCCTCACTACTTTGGATTGTGTCGTCCGCATAGGGTCCAGAAAGAACTGTTCGTTACAGTAATAGCCCATAACAATGGGTGTTTATCTAAAAGGAACTACCCTGAACATTTGGGATGTTGAGAAGTGAAATTACCTTTATGGAAATTCGTTTTCAGTCCTAACAACTCCCCAATTTACACGTAAAACCAGATACAGCAGGACACTACTGGCTAGCAGCTCTGTCAACTCATAAAGTCAATAATGGAGCTGGAAAAAATTCAAGATGCCAATGACTCAGCTAGGTAACTTCAAAACCATCTTGAGAGCAATCCTTTCTCACAAGAAAAAAAAATATTGGCCCCTGAGGGACATTTTTTATGGACACACAGCACTCCTGTACATTTAAATAGAATGCAAACAAAAAAAAGAAGAAAAAAACTTTGCACATTATTCTATTACAAAAAAATAAGAAAAACATTACATATGCTAACTGAAGGCAGATAGACATTTCGTAGGGAAGCAATATCCGCCTTTTGTCAGCACCATTCTGTGGAACTAATTGAGTGCAACAACTCTCAAGCATCTGAGCTTCCTATTTTGGTGAAGACTCTAACCCTGAATGCCACTTCATTCCAGACAGTTTCACTTTACAGGAAAAATGTCAATGCCAGGGATGATCCAAGAAAATTGGCACTAATCCCAAAACATTTAATTGAAAATAAGAGTAAGCTTTCCTTCAAACAAATGAGTACAGAGACACTAAAAGCTAATTTCTGAGGGAATGGAATGGGCTTGAATTGAAAGATGGTATGGTGAATAAGAAATGTCTAGACTGAGGAACTGACAGTTACTAATTTGCTTACCTTAACAGCATACTGAAACAGTTCTTGAAGGTGCCAACAAAACAGGTCATATTTACTTTACAATAAAGAGAAAATCTCATACATCAATATGGAAAGAGGAACTCTAAAGCTGAGAGAGCTGCCCTAATGGTTAAAAACTTAAACCGACTATCCTGTTGATCTTGTTTGTGGGAGCTACTTCAACAACAGAGCCACAAGGAATATTATGGTCATCACAAGCATTTGCTGTTGCTATCCCAAATCACAATTAAAGCTAAGTTTCAAAAACTTTCTTGGAGAATTTGATATAATTCTCCAGCTTTTCAAGTCACTGTAACAGGAACAGTCATCAAGGAAGAGGATTTGATACACTTCAATCACATCATATCACACACTTCAGAAAGACCTGTTTTTGCCTGTGGATACCTACCTCTATCGAAAGCAAGAGAACTTGAAGCACAAGATGTAAGAGTGGGCAGGTAAGGCGTATGGATCCTGTGCAGGACTCGGGAGAGAGAGAGATCACCAATCCAAATCACTAAGCAAAACATAAACCAGGAAGCAGGCAAGTACTGTAGGTCGGAACATGGGAAAGACAATGAGAGAGCAACAATCCAAAACGAAAGACAAAGTCGAAAATGAGGGGCAGGCTAGAAGATCAAATACAGAAATTAAGGCTAGTAAGGAAATAACGTGCACTTGGGAGCTCTAGGAGAATCCGCAATAGTGAGCGAAGAAGTGAGGAAAGAGGGGAACTAAAATAGTGACAGGAGTAAACAGTGATAAGTGTATTACTTGAGGCGTGAGCATTTGTTAAACACGGCGCGCGTGGGAATGCCAGACGGGACAGAGACACGTGTGAAATGAATAACACAAGATGACTGATTTAAAACGCAAAGCATGAGAGACCACTGGTGAGGACAGAACTGAAAGTACAAAAGATGTATGTGATAGCAGCAATGAAGATGAGATTATTCTTTTGAAGTCAGGTTTTTTACAAAATGCCATAATTTATATGCTGACTGTACTGTGGAAGCTAAGACAACTAATTTACATTTGCATTTTTCAAGCATAGCACATGACCACCATTCCTTGACAGAATTAAATCTGGATCTACTCCCATTAATTCCTAAACTACTGAGACCAATGACGGATGATGTGAAAATGAAGAAAATGGAGGATGTTAAGTCCCAGTGTGTGTTTTTGTTGTTATGTTCCACACATCTGACTTTGATTGTTCTCCCTCCCCCCATTGGTCCATTGTTTCCATATGACATCATCTTCAATTAGCTTCTCGACCAATCACAACTCATCTTATTCAGTATAAAACATGGAAGTTTTCAGAAGGAAGAGGCCTTTTGTTTGACTTTGGTCCTGCTCGGCTTTGGTTTGGTCCTGTTCGGCTTTGGTTTGGTTTGGTTTGGTTTGGTGTGTGTTTTCGTATAGCTTCGGCTTTGTTGTTTTGTTGTTTTGCATTGTGTGTGTGTGTGTGTGTTTTCATATAGCTTCAGCTTTGTTGTTTTGTTGTTTTGCTTTGTGTGTGTGTGTTTTCGTATAGCTTTGGCTTTGTTGTTTTGTTGGTTTCTGTTCATTTCTTTGTACTTTCGTTTGTTTGTGTTATCCTTATTTTCCCATAACCTTGCCCAAACCTGTTATTGTATCGAGCTCTGTGTTCTTTTGTACACTGTTACTTGTCTACTCTCATTTGTATTTGTAGTTCACTCGTGTATTTGTGTGAACTTTTGTGTATAGAGTTAGTTCAGGTTGTTGGGTACATTTTGCACACACATAGTTGATTCTTGTATTAGTCACACTAGTTTAGTACGGGTGAGTGCCGTTTGTCTTGTATGGTTTTGGGTAGTCAGTGGAGGTTAGCCGAGGGTGTTGAAGATGCCGAAGACCGTGTGTTTCAGGTTCTTTTGTAGTCAGGTTAGCTTTCCCTCACTTTCTTCGCCAGCTCCATTTTGATTGTTATTTTCTTTTCTTTAGCACCACTCTAGTTCCCTTACCCCGTGTGTTATTGTGTCTTACTTCATACTAGTCACTTATTCAACTTAAAATCATCACTTTTGCACCAACCCTTATTATCACGCTTCCTTGTCCCTCACCAGAACCCACCTGCTTCCAAAAATTATCCTAAATGTTACACCCCTTTACCCCTAGACACTTGAGGTCATAACAGAGGGTAACCCACTCTGACTTGTGAACTGGTCAGCAAGCCACCTTGGAAGCAATCCTATTGAAAGTAAAGGAACAAGTAATAGGTTTATTCCATGCTGAAAAAAAGAAGAAAGAGAACACAACGTTTCGGCCGTGGAGCCTTCTTCAGGTGTGAGAGAGACAGGGCAGTAGGCAAAGGTAAAGTAGCGGGAGAACAAAGGTTGGGAGGGAGGAGGAGTGAGAGGCGGGAGCAGGGGACAGAAAGAGAGGCCAATCAAGAGGTGTGAAGTCAGAATGGGTGCAGAGAGGTGTGAAATGAAACTTCCAATGAATGGAGAAAATTTAAAAGAACAGTAGTCTGTCGTTAAGGGAAGGGAGAAGGTGTGATCCTAGCTGCAGAATAATTTTAGTTTCGGTGGTCTTTCTGATGTATGAGTTTGGAAAACCGTCTTTGAGAACACAGACGGAGAGATTAGAGTGGTCGTGGCCGTCAGACGTGAAATGAGAAACAATGGGCTTGGAGAGATCTTTAATCTTTACAGCCCTGACGTGTTCTCTGAAACGGGCTTCGAGTCTCCTTCCTGTTTCTCCAATGTAGATGGCTGGGCATTTACTGCAAGAGATACAGTAAACAAGGTTGCTGGAGGTACAAGATGCTGTCTGGGTGATCCGGAATTGTCCTGAGGGGCCTTGAATGAGTGTGGTGGTGGCTGTGTATTTGCAGGTGATACAGCGAGCTCTGTTGCAAGGGAAAGTGCCTGGTGTGGATGGTTGTTGAGGGCGGTCAAGGGAGCTGTGAACAAGGAGGTTACGCAGATTAGGTGGTCGGCAATATGAGATGATAGGGCGATCAGAAAAGAGGGCCCCAAAGGAGGGATCATCCTGTAGGATGGAAAAGTTGTGGTTAATGGTCCTGGGGATAGGAAGTGTGTTAGGGTGGTAAGGAAGCACCAGAGGAATGCGGTTGTTACGGCGGGAGTTCCTGATCGGGTTGATGGTCCGGGGGGTGTTTTTGGCTCGGGCAAGGGCCCTGTCAATCACACTGCTGGGGTATCCTCTGTTGATGAAAAATGAGTACATTTCGAGGGCTTGGTTCTCGAAGTCGATGTCGTCGCTGCATAATCGTCGTAACCTAAGGAACTGTGAAAAAGGAAGAGAGTTTTTAGTGTGGTTGGGGTGAAATGAGCTGTACAGGAGGTAGCTGTGTGAATCCGTGGGTTTGTAATAAACTGAAGTGGACAGTCGGGGGTAGTTGATAGACAAGTGGATGTCTAGAAACGGAAGAGTAGTGGAAGATATGTTAATCGTATATTTGAGGGACGGGTGGAAGTTGGTGAAATGGTGCAGGAAGAACTCAAGCTGATCGTTGGAGCATGTGGCGGCACCGACGCAGTCATCAATATATCGTTTGTAGAGGTCAGGGACATAGCCAGTGTAGGAAGCGAAAAAGCGTTCTTCTACCCAGCCGACAAAAATGTTGGCATAGCTGGGTCCCATTCTGGTGCCCATGGCAACTCCACTGACCTGTTGGTAAAAAAGATTATTGAAAGAGAATGCGTTCAGTGTGAGGACCAATTCTGCAAGGCGTACCAGGGTGTGGGTGGGTGGATCAAGCACTGTGCGTTTGTCCAGCATGTGCTTGAGTGCTGTAAGGCCGTCATTATGGGGAATGACGGTGTACAGAGATGTGATGTCCATGGTAAAAATGTAGCATTCGGTACCCTGAAATTGGAAATCATTAAAAAGTTGGAGCGCGTGGTTGGTGTCTTTGATGTATGAGGGAAGATCTTCAACCAGCGGTCTCATGAGGCTGTCGAGAAAGGCTAGTTCCCAGGAAGCTGGACATCCCCCAAACCAATGTCGACCTTAACCGCTTTTACCGCAGGATCCGTCTCAGAGCACATTTTGCCGACAATTCCTCTTCACAGGCAGCTGATAACAACCCGGTTATTGATGTCATTAACAACATTAATCCCAAACAGAGCTGTTGGACTCCCTCCTCTGGCCGTTTTCCACCAGTTGATTATTTCATCAACCAATGCACTAATCAAGCTCCCAAGGCACTCTCTATACCCAGTAAACATAGGTCTAACCTCACCCAAGGAGAAAATCAGGCGCTCCAGTCTCTCCGCAACTGGGATGATATCGTCATCAAACCAGCGGACAAAGGAGGCGCTGTTGTGGTGTGGCGTAAGGATCTATACATCTCTGAAGCCTCTAGACAACTAACTGACACTTCTGCCTACCTCCCTCTCCAACAGGACCCTACCACTGACTACCAAAAGGAAGTGGTATCCACCATTTCTCTTCTTATCAGCAGTAATGAGCTCCCCCAGGAGGCAAACCGGCTCATCATGGAACATCCACAGGTATCTCAATTTTACCTCCTCCCCAAAATCCACAAACCGGACACCCCTGGACGCCCCATCGTATCAGCATGTAACTGTCCAACTACTTACATCTCAGCCTTTCTCGACAGCCTCATGAGACCGCTGGTTGAAGATCTTCCCTCATACATCAAAGACACCAACCACGCGCTCCAACTTTTTAATGATTTCCAATTTCAGGGTACCGAATGCTACATTTTTACCATGGACATCACATCTCTGTACACCGTCATTCCCCATAATGACGGCCTTACAGCACTCAAGCACATGCTGGACAAACGCACAGTGCTTGATCCACCCACCCACACCCTGGTACGCCTTGCAGAATTGGTCCTCACACTGAACGCATTCTCTTTCAATAATCTTTTTTACCAACAGGTCAGTGGAGTTGCCATGGGCACCAGAATGGGACCCAGCTATGCCAACATTTTTGTCGGCTGGGTAGAAGAACGCTTCTTCGCTTCCTACACTGGCTATGTCCCTGACCTCTACAAACGATATATTGATGACTGCGTCGGTGCCGCCACATGCTCCAACGATCAGCTTGAGTTCTTCCTGCACCATTTCACCAACTTCCACCCGTCCCTCAAATATACGATTAACATATCTTCCACTACTCTTCCGTTTCTAGACATCCACTTGTCTATCAACTACCCCCGACTGTCCACTTCAGTTTATTACAAACCCACGGATTCACAGCTACCTCCTGTACAGCTCATTTCACCCCAACCACACTAAAAACTCTCTTCCTTTTTCACAGTTCCTTAGGTTATGACGATTATGCAGCGACGACATCGACTTCGAGAACCAAGCCCTCGAAATGTACTCATTTTTCATCAACAGAGGATACCCCAGCAGTGTGATTGACAGGGCCCTTGCCCGAGCCAAAAACACCCCCCGGACCAACAACCCGATCAGGAACTCCCGCCGTAACAACCGCATTCCTCTGGTGCTTCCTTACCACCCCAACACACTTCCTATCCCCAGGACCATTAACCACAACTTTTCCATCCTACAGGATGATCCCTCCATTGGGGCCCTCTTTTCTGATCGCCCTATCATCTCATATCGCCGACCACCTAATCTGCGTAACCTCCTTGTTCACAGCTCCCTTGACCGCCCTCAACAACCATCCACACCAGGCACTTTCCCTTGCAACAGAGCTCGCTGTATCACCTGCAAATACACAGCCACCACCACACTCATTTAAGGCCCCTCAGGACAATTCCGGATCACCCAGACAGCATCTTGTACCTCCAGCAACCTTGTTTACTGTATCTCTTGCAGTAAATGCCCAGCCATCTACATTGGAGAAACAGGAAGGAGACTCGGAGACCGTTTCAGAGAACACGTCAGGGCTGTAAAGATTAAAGATCTCTCCAAGCCCGTTGTTTCTCATTTCACCTCTGACGGCCACGACCACTCTAATCTCTCCGTCTGTGTTCTCAAAGACGGTTTTCCAAACTCATACATCAGAAAGACCACCGAAACTAAAATTATTCTGCAGCTAGGATCACACCTTCTCCCTTCCCTTAACGACAGACTACTGTTCTTTTAAATTTTCTCCATTCATTGGAAGTTTCATTTCACACCTCTCTGCACCCATTCTGACTTCACACCTCTTGATTGGCCTCTCTTTCTGTCCCCTGCTCCCGCCTCTCACTCCTCCTCCCTCCCAACCTTTGTTCTCCCGCTACTTTACCTTTGCCTACTGCCCTGTCTCTCTCACACCTGAAGAAGGCTCCACGGCCGAAACGTTGTGTTCTCTTTCTTCTTTTTTTCAGCATGGAATAAACCTATTACTTGTTCCTTTGCAGCCTACGCATGCTGACGCAGCTACCCACCTGAACTACTATTGAAAGTAATACATCCTTGATGAAGAATGAGAGTGAAATCAGGGATCTAGGGGAAGAAAGGGCTTTTGATTCCAAGTGTCTAGTTGTAGGATGTCAGCAGGAGTTAAACACAAGTAACCCTCGTGAACTGACAAGGTCCAGAAGAGAAAGGCACCATCTGCACTATTTGTTATATGAGGAGCTGGGGCAACCTTTGCCTTTGATAGCTAATTTGATCTTTGAAGGATTAGGAAAACCTTACCTCACTTTCAAGTTCCAAAGGTGAACATACATGCCAAGGCTCATGCAACTTATATATTATTTTTGTGCAACATAGCTTTAACATCCATGTTACACAACATTCCACCAAATCTTCAAACACTGATCTGCTGACCTCTCATTCTGAGAAGTGAGGCTCGCACCCCACACTCCTTCGCCTTCGCTCTGTGCTGACACGTTTGGGCTCATATTGGGAATTCCGAAGGGATTGACCTTGTCAGAAAACTGCTTCTTTTCTTTCAGATTATGTCTTGACACATCTAGGAACATATTCAGGTTCAGATTGTTGTAATGTGTCAGAAAATAAGAACAAGTAATTTGTAATTGTTACAAAGAAAATAGAAAAAAGGTGAATAGGCAAGCACAGACTACTTTCCTCATATCCCATTCATTCTATTTCACTTCAAAGTCTCTTCATCTGTTACAACTTTGAACACTTCAGTAAAGTCCTCAGACTCTCTATTCATTACCTGATTCCCAGACAGGAGTTTCGGGAAGTCCTGTCTAAGGGAATTCACTCTGTGTTGTTCAAACTAGTTTTAATGAAAAATCCCCAATTGAATTAGCTGCATGTAACTAGCATACAAAAACTCAGAATTATTCAAATCCTTTTCAAACTCAGTCAAGAAAAGTTCCTAGAACCCATTGTGGGATTTAATTAATTATTGATGGAATGTGTCACTTTTAATGAACAGTTGTATAACAGACTGTTATTAAAGATGGCATCGATAAGGATTCCCTTTAATAATGATTTTAAATAAACATACCTTTACCAAATCAAACTGAAAAAATCTGCACCACTGAAAGTATATCTAAAATCTCATGACAAATCTAAATACATTCCCTTTTAAGAAGGAACACTATTTTCCTACATCCATCAATACACTGTGAAATCAAGAGTTCCGAAAATAAGGACAGAGAATGAACTCTGTCTATTCAGATTAAGCATTTGCGTGCCTACTAAAGGACTCCACTGCAGCAGTTTCCACTGTATGGCTCAGATATTAGATGTCAGTCCATATATAAACCTCTCTCAGTGTAAAGCTTTATCCTATCCAATTCCACAGTGTATCCTTACCATTCTGTTCATATCCGTCTTTCACTTTGAAAATTATTACTGAAATATGTAAAGTACAAGAAATTGAAAAGAAAACTTAATATACCTACATATCACAACTAGTACAATATTCTTACAGTACCAAACACCCAATTACTAAAATATTCTAAACTTTAGCATATAATACAATATTTGTCTTTTAACAACATCGTGTAATTTTCACTTTTCTAAGGAATTATTCACACTTTTTAAAATATAGTCTTTGTGAGCTGGACAATGAACTAAGGAGCCCTGTCTTTACAGAGATGACTTTATCTGTTGTTCTCAAGGCTCTTCCTTTCTGTGGTTTCCCACCTTGTCTGTTGTCTAAGTTCTTGTAATCCTATCTAATTTGAAACCTTAGTCTTTTACTTTAACTTACTAATAATGCATTATGAACTCATTCTTCAGGTTAACATCACTCTTGGACTCTCCCTCATGCAGAGTGCCAGTGGCGTTGCATATAAAACTTTAATGTAAATGACAGGGTACTGCTCTGACAGACCTGCCTGTGAGGTCACCACTCTTCCCACTCTTCCTGTGATCTGCTTCGTCACAGGAAATGATTTTTTTACTTTCTATTATTGTTTTCTGTATTTCAAGAGTAGCATACAAATGGAAATTGACTTTGCAAAGTATTTCAATTACTTGTCTGAGATTTTTCTGTACATTAATTTTTTTTTCAGCTGTACCTTTCTTGGAAGTGAGAAATCTGGTGGGAATGATTTTATTAATCATAAAATGATAAAAAGCTTCAGTGGAAAAGAGTGGCTTTCTTTGTTAATGCCACATTAGATAAGGCAAAAGCATTTTATCTGATCATTATTTATGCCAAATGTCTGGTAAAAGATATATTTATGTATTTTAAATAGACAAGGTTGAAGTATGAAATATTTAGATATTTGGATTTTCAAATATTTCTCTTTAACCATATCCAAAATCAGAGTGTGCAATAGCATCCCTCATTACCTAATTGTATTACGTTAATTCCAATGATGAAATAATGCCAAATCTATATAATCTCAGATCAGAACTGCTCCTCTCCCCTCCAGATGTAGTTACAGTTCCAATAAAAGCCTGCAGTGAAGACTTGCCAGAGCAGAGGAATGTCTGCTGACATTTCCCACCTGACTGCCTCTCACTCAATACTTGGAGTGCCTTGATATATTAGCAGAAGAAGGATTACAGTTATACTGTAATTACAAAACAAAACTTCAAGGTAAATGTTAAAAGACAAATGGATTTAAACATCACTTATTTCTTTTTTCCAGTTTGAACATGATCAAAGACCCTTTCAAGAATGTCAGATCAATGAATTTCATCAATAAAGTAGAAAAGGAACAACTCAAGTGACAAACATCTTAGTAATGCTTGTGGATAATTTGCAAACATGAACCTTTTACCTTACGTTGCATTTCCTAAGAGTTCACCCAAGAAAAATTAACTAGGACACATTAACAATATTAACAGAACACTATTAAAAATAGCCTTCCTGGAAGTCCAGTGTTGCTTTACCCTCAATTCAGCTGTAGGTCAGACCTGCGGCTATTAGCCTTCAGTGTAGGTGGGATAAAAGTGCAGGTGTCTTCACAAACACACAGTCACCCACCCAGTACATATCTTCACTTTCACTCCCCAGTGCTGGTACTTCTCAAGGGTGTCAAATGAATGTGCCATCCACAGACTGAAGTCATTAAATGTGATTTGACAGGGAATGCTACAGCATACTTGTTTCACTTTCTTGTGTGTCAATTCTCTTCTCTATCTCCCAGAAGGACAGCTCTACACACAGTACTTGTTGGGCCACAACAGAAAGAGCAAGCAGCATCCAGTTTACCTGTGACAGTCTGGTAATAGGCAGCACAAACAGACATTTTTTTTGTTTAGACTTTAAGCTATTACTGAAGCCATATTTGATTTACATTTCTTAAAGTACATGTAACATGGATGAAAGTAATGGAATACAACAAAGGTTAAAACATTAAGTGATGAAGGTGAATCTTTCTATCTCAGCCTTGGTGTTAGAAATTTTGGTGCTACTGCTCCAGGTCGCGCACTTTTCCTGCTTCTTTGAAAATGACTGAAATAAATAAAAGGCTTGGGCAGTACTGAAATAGGAAATGCCCAAGAAAATCCAGGTTGCTACGGTAAGTGGTGTGGGAGACTAGTAGGTGACAGCCTTCCTTCTGGACCAAAATCTCCAAACCAAAGCTTCAGTAAAGTGACTGGGGACTATGGGTTGAAGGTGGCACTCTCCTGTAGATGAGCTGTAAAACTGAGAACGGTTACTAGTTACAGTAGCTATTAAAGATCATATTTGTGAGAGTAAGAGTGTTATCCTGGTGTCTGACTACTGTCTGGCAGTATTTATTCTTCAAGTATAGGCTCAAGGTTGTCAAGACCCTCAGTGGGAGTAAATGGTTGAAATTATTAAAACAGAAAGGTTAAAAATGGACTTGCAAAGCCTTTTACTCTATACTGCTTCAAGGGCAATTTTCTTCATAGTGAAAAAAGCAACACAACAACATAGATTATCTATGGAGCTGTAGAAAGAAGAAGACAGAGCAGACCAGCCAGAGAATGCAGTTCATATGATATGAGCCTGGGTTTAGGACTCACACAATTTCTGTTTCTTAAAAAGGACAATTATCTATTCTATTGCAAAGCTGAATGGATATGACCCTGTTTCTCCAGGGGGGAATGAAAGCAGTTTACCTATTTGTATCCTACAGTGGTTGAGACAGTCTTCTTCACCTGCTTCAGCTCTCACCTCCGCTTCAGTTGGCATAACCAATGTCGACACACATGGTGGCCCAGGGCTCAACATCACTAACAGTAGACAAACAGCATACCAGCCCTGAGCCCACAGGGGTTTCACAGCACTCCAGCCAGATGAACAGCAAACAGGCTCTCGTTACTGAGAGGTCAAAATCCTTCATTGTCACTTAGCACCAGGCCGGCTGGAACTAAGCAGCACTGAAACCCCAATCCAAAGATTCCGATATAGCTGCCACAATGAGACATGAATGGACAAAATTTAAAACAAACTGATGTGTAAAGGTTTCCCAAGAAAAGAAAATTGAGAGCAGCTGTTCAAATTGGTGCAGAGTTTGAACTGACTTTTGAAAAGAAGGCAAGGCGGTGATTGATTACAGGACAATCAAGCTATGATGGTTCTTCAGTTTCCTGGCAACATTATGAACAAGACAAACTCAGTACTAGAACTGCAGTTTTCAAAATCCCCAACATCTTGTTTTCCTCTTTAATGTGTTTTGAAAGTTTTCAAATACAACAGGCCCTTTTAACTGATTTTACAAAAGTTATGCCCCGAAACAGAATGAAGTCTCATTGTGGCAATGAAACAAAAAATGAACAGTTTGTTGCTATTATTATATAAAAAACTCCTAATCACTAAATAACACAGGCAAACTCAAATTCAACAGTAGAATTTAGTTACAGCATCCACTGTATTAACATCTACTCTCCCACAGACTTGCTCTGAGCAGGTCACCTTACACTGTCCGTAACTTGTCGTAAGTCTAGTTCCAAAAGTTTTGTATTTTTTGACTGTATTAATGAAGACAATATAACAGTGGATGCAAAATTACACTCTGGTAAATGACGCTAAACATTAGTTCTGTAACTAATTAAATTCTGAGCCTTTTCTGCCTTATTGGAAGATTTTTCAGATTGCTAACAGAAACCAGCGACGTACACTGAATTTTTATGTGGATATTATATATTATAAAGCTTCTTGTCCATTATGAAAACTTCACCCTTGCCAACTCCTGCAACATGTAAAACACCCAACTCATAGAGTGATCATTTCATGTAATATTCCATCCAGTAATGTTTGAGTGACAGAGTATTATGTTTGGATCTAAGCAGGACACTTCAGGATATAAACCTGCTCACTTACATCAGGAAACTAACAGTTTCATAGAATCAACAGATAGTCAACTTTATTCTGGGTTTGTAAATGCAAATCTAGGAGTGACTTGTTTTCAGGAGCAGCTTTGAGCTGTCTTTTTTGTGATAATGGCCACAACAGTCTTTGTTGTTTGCCAGAAAGGAGTGACAGTGCTGTTTATAATCACAACTGAACACAAAAGTATTTGACTTGAATTCTGTTCATTACAATACTACAATACTACATTACAATACTATCTCTTCTCACTGCAATCATTAGCTACATGGAAAATGCAGAGATGTGAGTACAGCTCAATTCCCTAAGGAAGCAGAAAAGTGCTGCAATTTGTTCAGTGTTGACTTTCAAAAGAGTTTAGGTGATACAGAACAGAAACTTAATTCCATTAAAACAGTAAATCCATTAATGGTTAAAAAAACTCATAGTATATATAAGAAACTATTCTAATACTGTCAGAGCTGTTCAGGATGAGAATCTCTACTTATAAGCAAAGTACTTTTCTCAGACTGTTCCAGTGGAATGCACAGCATTTGTTCTCAATTTTTTCAAATTATTTAATAACGGTTTGTTGTTGTCGTCATTTGCAAACCTACTGTATATCCTGTAGCCCTTGGACACTGGTCTGTTCCTGTCAGTACACAGATATTGAGACTGATCAAGTAATGCCATGCATGAGGAGGCACTTTGCAGTAGATTATAACTAGTTTTAGAATGTCAAAAAATAGGTGCTCTTTTTCTAACATGTTTCACATCTCCCCCTTCTTTTTGATCTGTTTGTCCATCATTTACCACTCTGTGGATCTATATTTCTCTAAAGTGAAACAAAATTCATATCAAAATCCATCTAAAGACAAACTCTGTGATATTGCAATACATACAGTAGTCACGTTCATATTCACTGTACAGTGAATAGTTAGTGAGACCATTATCATCAAGTTTCTCTTTAAAGAGCTTTAAAGAGATGCTTCTTCAGCATCACCCTGAGTGGATAAATGTGCTGCTTAAAATCCGTTTCTCTAGGATACACATGATCAAGATCTGTCTCTGCTCTAACAGCTACAGACACATTCTGGCACATCTTTTACTAGGTCAGTTAAGCATAAGCTTATGATGACTACCTTTTTCTTTTCTACTGCAGTTTTCTGTATATTATTTATTCATACAGTATGCATATGCTGTTTCTATTTACAGTATATACAAAACCAACCAAAATGACAAAGCAAAGCAGTGTTGCACTCTGGTGGTTTAGCAATATAATAAATACAGTAGAGCAGCCCTGATATGTACAGTACCGTGTCCACGAGGCCTGAAACGTCTTTTCAAATATTGTTTAGTTAGCATGAGAAAAGACAATAGAAGCTTAATACAAAAAACAGATAATAAAGTGTTTCAGGTAACAGGAAAATGCAGATTAGGTCTCCTTCTCCTTGACTCTTATAATAACTCCATTAACACATCATTCACTGTTGTATTGGCAAGATTATTGAATAAATACAGGCATCTTTGCCTTAGACTGCTGGAGGATAATGTTGTTCAATGCCCATGTGGTACAGAGAGTACAAAGGACTCATAGCTTTTAAGCAACTACAGAAGAGAAAGAAGGCTGTTGCACCCTTTGAAGAAAATCTCAGACCCACAATTTATGATAAATCTACTTCATTTTAATGATAATATATATATATATTCAGTGTCCTAAAAACGGTAAATTACAAAGTTCCAAAGTATGGAGATGCTTACTACCTCTTCATTAATGCCAACATCTTGTCCACAGTACCCTGTACGTTTGTCTTAAGTAGAGTATTTTTAAATCAGTTCAGATTGTGCAATTGTTGTCTGGACTAATAAAATGCAGAGGTGAGCAGCCCTGTTCTTGAAGGCCTATAGTTCTTGGGGGTTGTGTAGGCCTCCAGCTGTTGAATAAATCAGTAGCTGTTCACCATGTGGAAACAGTCCTTGAAAGTAACAGAGAGCTCTGGTGAGGAAGTGAGGAACCAGGACCAGGGCTGCCCCAAAAATACATGATTACAAATTGCTGTAATCATGGTACACTCAAACAGCACACTGGACACTCTTCACATATCTAGACTAAAGGAGGGCAACACTGAGTTTTCCATTCCAGAACTTCTTCTTCTCTTCTTCTTCTTTTTCACAGCCTTAGTCCCAGACTGTCCTGGGGTCAGCTGCTTTGGTTGCTCTTCTCCACTTGTCTCTGTCGAGCACATCTTCCTCACTCACTTCACATACCTCCATATCTTTTCTCACACAATCTATCCATCTCTTTCTAGGCCTGCCTCTTCCCCTGTTACCTTCCACCTCAAATTCCATTACCCTCTTTGTTACTTCCTCAACGTCCCTCCTCATGATATGTCCATATCACCGTAACCTCGCCTCTCAACCACATCCACCACCCTACATCGTCTACGGATTTCTTCATTTCTGATCTTATCCTTTATTAAAATCTGCAGAATCCATCTCAACATCCTCATTTTAGTTGTTCTCATCAAGTTCTCTTCCATCTTTCCAACTGCCAAGCATTCAGCTCCATACAGTAGTACAGGTCTTATCATAGTCTTGTACATTTTGCACTTTAACTTTCTAGGAATTTTCCTGTCACAGATTATTCCAGTTATTTCTCTCCACTTGTTCCATCCACCTTTCACTCTTTGTTTTACTGCCTCCAGTGTTTCTCCTCCCTTTACCAGTTTTGATCCAAGGTATTTAAAGCCATTAACCTGTTTCAGTTTTCCTCCATTTGTCTCCTCAACATTGGTCATAGTATCTCCTCTTCTCTCCATTACCATTATTTCAGATTTTTCTGCATTCATTTTCAGTCCACCCTTTTCCAGACTCCTCTGCCATTTGAACGCTTTCTCCTGTAGTTCTACTTCTGAATCTGCCATCAGTGCCACATCATCAGCAAAGATGAGTTCCCAAGGCACTTCTGTTCTTACCTCCTCTGTCAGTGTGTCAATAATGTTTATAAAAAGGAAAGGACTTAGTGCTGATCCTTGGTGTACTCCAACTGTGATTTCAAACTCTTTTGTCTCTCCCCGTTGTGTGATCACCTTCATAGTTGCATCTCTATAGGTTGCTTGAACTAACTTCACCATGCTTTCTAGTACTCCTTTCTTCCTCAAGCACCAATACACCACCTCTCTGGGCACACGGTCATATGCCTTCTCCAAGTCCAGAAAGGCCACATACAGCTGTTTCCCTTTCTCTAGTGTCTTCTCCTGTAACTGTCTCATCACAAAAATGGCATCTGTGCTTTTCCCAGCTGAGAATCCAAATTGTGAGTTGTGGATCCTGACTATCTTCCTGAGTCTCTTGTCCAGAATTTTTTCCAGGATTTTCAATCCATGTTCCAGAAGTTTTATTCCTCTATAGTTTTTACACTCCATTGGGTCTCCTTTCTCCTTGTAGATGGTAACCATACTGCTTTTTGTCCATTCTTCTGGAATTCTCTCTTCCTTTGCAATATTGTTTAGCAATCTTGTCAGCCACTGAATCCCCTCTTCATCGAGGTTCTTAAAGTGTTCTGCTGCTATTCCTGATGGTCCAGTTGCTTTGCCCACTTTCATCTCTTTGATAGCTTCTGTCACTTCCTTTACTGAAATTTCTTGGATTGGTCCACACACTACTTCTGCCTCCACTAGGTTCTCTCTCTCATTTTCTACATTTAACAGATTTTTGAAGTACTCCAGCCATCTTTGCTTGATCTGTTCTTCTTTAATCAAGACTCTGCCTTCTCCATCCTTGAGTACTGCCACCCGGATAATATCTTTTTTCTGTCTCGCTCTATGTTTAGCAATCTTGTAGATTTAGTCCTCTCCTTCCTTTGTTTCAAGTTTCTCATACCATTCTTTTCAGGCTCTTTCCTTTGCTCTTGCTACACTTCTTTTTGCTACCTTCTTTAGTCTCTTATATTCTTGTAATTCTCCAGTGCTATCTTTCAGTGCTTTGTATGCTTTTTTCTTTTCCTTCAGTGTTTCCTGAACTTCCATATCCCACCACCACTCTTCATTTTCCCTCGGTCTGCCTCCTCTTGTCTTTCCACAAACCCTGGTAGCAGCCTCTTCTAGGATGTGGCTCATCTCAGTCCACTCTTCTTCAGCTGAAGGCTCCTCTGTTTCCTCTGTGTTGTTTTTCATTTCTCTCACCAGCCTGTTGAAATCTACTTTGTTTTCTCTCAGTTTCCACACTTTTGTTCATGCTGGGTGTTTTCTCTGCTTCATTCTTCGATCCTTCAATATTGTGATGTCCATCACTAGTAGCCTGTGTTGTCTGGTAAAAGCCTCATAGGGCAAGACTTTAGCATCTTGGACTTTCGCTCTATCAGTTCTTCTCACTAATATGTAGTCTATTTGGGTATCATGGCCTCCACTCCTGTATGTCACCTTTTGCTCATAATTCTTCGTGAACCCTGTGTTCACTGCAAACAATTCAAGGATTGTTTCTAGTAGCCTTCCTCCTTCTTCATTTCTCTCTCCTTGCCCTCTCTGACCATATTCATCTGGATAATCTGGGCATTTCTCTCCTAAATGTGCATTGAAGTCTTCTCCAATTACCACCATTTCATTTCCTGGGATTCTGCTAACCACTTCTTCGAGATCTTCCAAGAAGCTATCCTTTTCCTCCTGTAGTCTTCCTACCTGTGGTGCATATAGAGATGATATTCCACAACCTGCCCTCAAAAGCCACCTGTACATTGATACTCCTGTCTGAGTGTCTAACCACCCTCACTATCTTGTCTGCTAGGTCTTTGCACACTATCACACCCACTCCATTCATTTTTGTACTCTTTCCAGCATATAGAATCTTGTATCCCTCTCCTAGGTGTCTTGAGCTGTTTCCTTTCCACTTGGTTTCTTGCACACACAAGATCTCCACTTTTCTCCTTGCCATAGTTTCAACCAATTCTCAGTAATTAATCCATTGGAAGTATCAAATGCCATCTTGTAATGCCAGCTGGATCTGAAAAGCCTTGATTGTGCATCTTTTCTCATATCTTGATCACTTCATGGATACAACACAGCACTAACAAAACACTCAGCAACATCAGTACTAGAAATTACAAGAGGAGAACAGTAATCTATACTCTGGCTATTTCAGCTCCATATTCCTCCTATGTGAATCAGGAAGTCTTGGCAGATTCCCCACTATACATCAATACCATGGTTAGGAGTATCTGAAGAGTTTGTGTGTGTCAAACTGATGGGGTGCTCCACCAAAAGACTGATGGGAGAACTGCAGAGATCAATGGAAGATGGTCTATAGACAGAGAGGGTGATGAAATTGGGGACAAACAGATCAATGGAAAAAGACAGTCAGAGGATAGACCAAATGATTTTCCTCCTTCATTTAAAGCTATTTAACCTCTCTCCCCCCAATAAATTTCAAACAAAAAAAACACTCAAAGTTTATTTTACAGGTATGAGCATCTTTACATATCCAGAGGTGTTGAGGGTGAAGAGCAATAGTCATTAGCTCTTCTAAGCTATGGGGCAGGGAGTGTTAGTGTTTCTGTGAGACCTAATTTTACTGTGGTACAATAAAGTAAAAGCAGAAAAAAAACATATCAAGAAATCATTGTCAGACAGGGATATTACTTTATACATTAACAACTAGGGGAAAATGATGTAAAAATTATGTAAATGCATGGCATGAGCATTGCAAAGGCTTGGGAAAAACTACACAAATCCTGCATAATGTCTGGATGTGCACAAGAGACAGTTCTGCAGTGCCATCACAGTGACCTTTCTGGCTATATGCACAGCAGGGGGTAAAATCATTCTACAGTTCTGCAGAACACAGAATCTGCTAATGAGGTTTTTGCACAACACCTGAAACAAGCACATCCTATAGAAAATACAGCAGTGGTTCATTTTTGTATATTGAACTGATATCAGCCCAAAACAGTACAATAGAGTGCTTAGGACCATTATCTTTTCACTAACTTCTATAATAATAATAATTGCTTACACTTATATAGCGCTTTTCTGGACATTCCACTCAAAGCGCTTTACAGGTAAATGGAACTCCCCTCCACCACCACCAGTGTGCAGCATCCACCTGGATGATGCGACGGCAGCCATAGTGCACCAGAACGCTCACCACACATCAGCTATCAGTGGGGAGGAGAACAGAGTGATGAAGCCAATTCATAGATGGGGATTATTAGGATGCCATGATTGGTAAGGGCCAATGGGAAATTTGGCCAGGAGGCCGGGGTTACACCCCTACTCTTTTCGAGAAACACCCTGGGATTTGTAATGACCACAGAGAGTCAGGACCTCGGTTTTACATCTCATGCGAAGGACGGCACCTGTTTACAGTATAGTGTCCCCGTCACTATACTGGGGCATTAGGACCCACACAGACCACAGGGTGAGCGCCCCCTGCTGGCCCCACTAACACCTCTTCCAGCAGCAACCTTAGTTTTTTTCCAGGAGGTCTCCATCCAGGTACTGACCAGGCTCACACCTGCTTAGCTTCAGTGGGCTGCCAATTGTGAGTTGCAGGGTGATATGGCTGCTGGCTTCTGCTTCTTCTCAGATGGCAGAGTGTGATGGGGTGAAACAGGCAGCCAGTCTTGATGTTCAACCTTTGTGGTATTCATCTAACTGACCGTGATTGGCATGACTGCCCTTCTGCTGTGTGTGCATTTTCATGGCTTTGCCGGGACAAAGTCTGAAATATAACTCAAGGCAAGCTATGTACAGTAAAGTACTTCTGCTCTTCTACTGAGCCATCCAGCCATTATACTAAGATAAATACCGATCTTCAAAAAAACACTTGTGTATTTCATCATGTACTGTAAAACAATAGCTACTGCTGTAATTTTAAAGATTATCTAAAGGTAATTTATTTTCTTCTTTGGCATTTTTTCACCTGAATCCTCAGTTGCAGTGGTTTCATTTCATATGCAAAACCAATGACTTGCACAGTACTCTATCTGCAATAGCTTTGTCAATCATGCCTCCTGGACATTGTTCCCAGCATCACTCATGTTCTTTGCCTGACAACAGGACTCTGCCATTGGCCCCAGTACCAGCAAACAAAATGCATTTAAAATCTAGCAGAATTCCAGTCATGGCAAATAGTTTTCATATTGCAGGGGAATTTATGCAGACGACATGTAAATCTCACCGCAGGAGCAAAAGGGCAAATTATGCAAATGCATGACTGACAGAGTGAGAAGATGAGTTTTGGCTCCTAAATGAAAAGCTGCAGCTTTTCAAGAATGAATGAGGAGAGGAGCCTATTGATGGAACCAGCAGCATGGAGCCAGGTTGGGAAAAAAAAATTGGATATGATGTCTAAGTCAGATCACATGATCTTGTCAAACAGGATCACAATATTAATTTCAATATTTGGCTTCATATAGAACATTTTAAAATGGAAACATTAGGTAAAGAATTTCAGCTGCACAGCTGAAATGCACAGCCATATGTCAGAGGACACAAATCTCAAAACAGTATTATTTGACACAGTGATTTTTCCTTTTATTTCTTTCTCTTTAATTTTATGGGCTATGACAGAAGCTCTCCTGTCTTTAGGACCATAAACGTGACAAGTTTCCTTCCACAATGGAAACAGACTTCCAGAACAGTGTCAGATGACTACCATTGACACAGTTTCTGAAACAAGTGCCTATGAGGCACATAAACTTTTATAAGAAGGTAAACAAGAGAATCAACAGACAGACTCCATCTGGACAGGCTGCATTTCAAAGGACCTTTTTAATGTCAACTGGTTTCTGTTTTCAGCTGGAGTGCTCTGGTCCACAGGCTTGCATTTCATGGTTGTATAGCTACAGCTTAAAAATGAAATACAAATCAGACTAAGTAGAAAACAGAAATCACACTGACTGAGGCACAGAGGATTTCAATCTGATGGGAGATAAAGTTCCCTCCTAACAGTGACACAGAGCTTACCTTTCTGACTTGTGAGCCTCCCTATGTCTTTTCTGTTCCACAAATCCCCAGAGCGCTCTGCTCGCCTGCCCCAGCAATGATGTGGGAGTCGGAAAGCATAACAAGCTGTCTCTAATACCACAGTAATACCCACACCAACACAAACAGGCACACGTGTCTCACAGCTCAGAGATAAAGCCACAAGAAAACCCAATACGGTCACAGCACTGTGGAGAGCCAGGGGCCTCGATGGGAATTAAGATTGAGCAGTTCCATTCCTACCACCAGCCTGCCTCAGCGCAGCTTCTGAAAAGGATTTCATTCTCTGCGGTAAAATGCAAAAGGCAATCTGTGAAGAATTTAATTGACTTGGGGCTAGTAAGATAGGTGGAGAAGAAAGCGGACGTGCCTCTCTTTTTCTGTATTGCAAGCTCATGCAAAACTCAAGGAAGACAGATGGAGAAGGCAGCCATGTTGTGCCAAGTCTAACTTGACAAACAGGGAGAGGTTCTCTGTTTAGTTTTGTTGTGGCTTTATTTTTTAATGTCTTCTAATATGGAATGTTATGTCTTTAATTGTCCAAAGAGATTACTTAATTCTGTCTTGTTTGTGCAATTACTGTGGATAAAATTATGTTAAAAATTGAACATGCTTTACTCTTGATCCCTGATGGGAGGGCTAGCAGAAGTTCTGACTCTGGGAGCAGCAGTTTGAATAATTGGCTTCTGGAAAATTGCCCTTTGATGAGTGTTTGTGTCTATGTGTGACCTGTGATGGACAAGTGTCCCTTCAAGGGTGTATTCAGTCTTACATCCATTGCTTTCCAGGTTAGGCTCTGCTTCCCTGCAACCCTTTATTGCTAAAGTGGTGAGAACATGGATGGTTGGACAGTTCAAGTTTACTTTTTTATACAAAAAAAGTGTGCAGTCATGGTTATTCCCTCAAAGACTTAAGTTTTATTTGTAATAAAGACGTAAAATGTAATCAGAGAATGTTTAATTTTTTTTAGAAATATGAAATTTAATCCTTACTACATAGTAACAAGGTAGCTTGATACTGTATCTCTCAGTCTGATTTTAGTCAATCAATCAAAAATATACAGTACCTCAGCTAAGGGGTCAACAACCTTAGCAAAATGCACTAATTTCAACCCTTTTGGAGTGATGAATATAGATTTGTTCAACATAAAGCCTGTGCTCTGTTTGTGCTCTATGTTGTGAGAATGCCGTTTGTCACATATCAAGTGTCCAACGGCATTTTCAGACAAAACACGACAACCACTTTAATAAGGATGAGGCTTATAAGGTTAAGTCTATCAAACTTACAGTACCTGTGTCTGCTGGATTGGTGGAGAGATGCACAAGTGATGGCCTGAAGTGTTAACAAACAACAGACATTGATGGTAAAAGATATAAAAGTATTTATGCTTGATTACCTTGTGTATATAAACAATGTACCATAATAAGCAATTTTTGCAAGATACTATGAAGATCTGTACTGCCTAAAACCCATACACAGCACATACAGGGGAGGATATCCTAAGACGTTTATGAATCATTTTGAGGAAAGAGGAATTGGCCATAAGAAAATATTTTTCTGTGATGACTGACCATACCCATGCTATGATCAGAAAACAGAAGGGGTCCGTAAAGATAATTACCAAGGGTAAATTTTCATTGTATTATTCATCCGGAAAATATTTGTGCCAATATTTTTAATTATAATCTTAATACTGTATGATGACTACAGTTGTTAAAATAATTAATTTTCTCGTTGCTCAATATTGCTTGATGCACAGGCAGTTTCAAACTCTGCTTCAGGAAATGGTCAGTGTGTAAAGAGTGAAGCCATGAGCCTGCGAACTCAGAAAGGGAAAGCAAAGGCAAGTATCACTCTAAATGGTAAGATGTGCATATTAATTTAAGATATTATTAATATTATATTTTTAAATTATTTTATTAATCAAAATGTAAGAAGGGCTATAATTGACATGAAAAAATATCAATAACATGTAAATCTTTAAAAAATGTACATGACCTACTGTAACTCTTGGTGTACCCCTTCTGAAAGGTTGTCGACCCCTACAGTCATCGACCAATGAGAGGAAGGTGACACATGATTCCCTTCCACAATGAAAGAAGCATGGCAATCAAGGATAAGTTACTTTTCTTCCAAATTGATATTCACCCATTTCCCTCATAATTTTTCTTATTTTTCTTATTTTTGTCAGAACCTCCAGCATGTACATTAGTCTGTATTCCTTCACTACTGTTTCACTCAGATCTTAAATCCCAGCAGAGCTTCTGAAAGGATGACTGAAAGGAAATGTGGTGAGAGAGCACAATGTGAAAGACACACTATTCCACATCTCATGGTAAAGTGTTCTCCACTGCTAACACCGATCGAACTTTTCCAAATGTTGCTGGAAGGCTGTGACATGCTTATGTCAGAGGAAGTATTTTAGCAAGGTTTTTAGAACATTATTGGAAGGGAGCAGTTTGGCAGCTGTCACCAGATTATGAACATTCACTACATTTATGTAGATTATAAGCTATTGGAAACTGTTACTTGTAGATGTTTCCATCCAAAGGTGACAAGTGAACATCTGCAGAAACATTGGTCTAATGTAATACTTGGGTTGTGACAACATTGTAAAATTGTTATGACAACATCCCTAGGAGTCTACAAATGTGAACTGCAATAACTTTTTGTATACAATGTTGAAACTTTTTTTTCTGTTGTTTTAACTAGTATGTTATTTAGTAAGCTGGAATACTAATAACCTGGTCCCAGTCTAGTTTCTGTCCCTCCAGGAGTTACAGTAGCTCATACACTTAGTTTTAATGGATTTGCATCCCATTGATACTTTTTTAATGTCAATAATGGTCCTACTTACACTTTGTTTAATAAAAAATAATATTAAATAATATAATATTAATGCGTACATATTACCATTTAGTGTTATCCTTGCCCTTGTTTTCCCTAGCTGAGTTCCCAATCTCAGCCTTGTAGTTTGACACTTCAAGCAGCATGCAAGCCTCTGAGTGTTGTTAACCGGCTACAAGAAGAACGGAGAACAGACTCCATGTGTGAAAATACCTGTTCACAGAGGTATGCAGATCTAAATGTTAAGAGCTGTGAAATACCACTTTATTCTTACAGACAAATTTAACTGGCAGGACCAATATAAGGTCATGATAGAGACACTGTGATTACTTAAAGAAGCCTCAAGTGTTTTGCAAACGGACACCAGTAAATTCCAAACCACTGAGTTCCCCAGAAATCTGCTTTGTTTTCTGAACCTTGCTATGGTCCATTTTATAGACTCAGCCTTGTCCGCCCCATCCTTTAACAGTCTGAAAATGTTCTTAGACAGTTGAAGTATGACAAACAACACTCTCACAACAGAGTACAGTGTGATCTACATATACTGTATGTTGAACAAATCCATTCATCACTCCCAAAGGGTGGAAATTAGCAAATATCTAACTCTGTTTTCTTTGCAACTGCCATTTTGTCCAAAATGTCTAACTTTAAACTGAGGCGTAAAAATGTTATCAGCAGCATGGACATCAAGCTTTCATGTGAAATCAATAGCCTACCCCCAAAAATAATAATGGAGTAAATAAACCAAGTGAATCATTTTGTGTATGCCAAAGAGCTTTGCATCTTGTATAGAATTATAGAACATAAAGGCTGCCGATCCCTGGTCAAGGATTCTTACTCTGGCTGAGAGAGGTCCTTTGGAATCAATCCTTTTGGATTGCTTTTTTCCACATCTTCTGAAATAAATATTGTGAAGGCTGGAGAGGTGTCATAAAGGCTAACTGTCCGCAGTTCTCTGAATATAAATAATGCATAGATTACCCAGCTGCAGGACCAGTAAACACAGAGGATCAAAGGGAACTTCCTGGTTTAGTCTAGTTAATTCACTCCTTGGCAAAACATCAGAGTCATCATCAGTCCAGAAACTCAGGTTAAAAGACAGGCAGAGGCAGGAAGGGCAGATGATAGGAGAACAGAGAGAGGAAAAGGAAGAGAGAAGAAACGTGGCAGGTGAGAGGACTTTGTTTTGATTCATCTTGAAGACCAGATTCTAGGTAAGTGATTTGAACTTTATTGTCATCCTATTAGTCTAAGAAATTCAGATTTTCTTATTGTGTTTATTTATTATTTCCTAATTGGTTATGTATTTTATTCAATTGGGAGATAAATTACCATTCATATTGGGGCATCTTGGTTTTTAGGAAGGGAGATTCAGCACTGTGGTGTGTTATGTTTGTTCAGGTCGCAGGTTATTTGTTTTTTTAGCCTGTTGGGCATTATATAGGATTTCAGATTACAGGTTAGCAATCTGGGTTTTCTGGGACACTAGAATGAGATGTCTTGTTTTGTAACTAGAGTAATGTTTTATGTTGTGTATTGTGTAAAGTGTTCTGTTCAGCTTTGGGTCATTGATAGTGTAAATAAATATTTGTCTGATCTACTGTAGTTTGCATCTCAGTTATTACTATTTGCCAGAGCTGTAATGCATAATAACAAACTCAGGTTACTCAGATTATAACAATTGCTCAGGCATAATTTTGACACATCTTTGTGTTGGACAATTGGACAATTGACTATTATAATTATGGAAATAATTTTGATATCCCACACTATTTTATATTTTCTAAACCCCCCTACTTGTAACAACATCCTAAGATATCCACATCTTTGTAGGCACTTGATAAAAGTATTCAAAGTCCTCAAAAGGCACTTGCAAAGTCTGCTCAGAGGACTTCTTCAGAATGAACAATACATCTCAAACCAGAGAAGGTAAGAGGAAATTACATGGAAGTATATGTAAAATAAAGAACAGGAAGCACTTCTTTACACTATACGTTATGGGAGAGATGGACCAAACTACATAATCATTTTGCTGAAGCCAATACTCCAGATCCTTGGCTCAGTTAGCTATTAAATACCAAGTGGGCTAAATGGGCAGAATGGTCTCTTCTAGCTTTTAAGTGTTATGTTTCTTCTTTACTGGATCACTGATTCCTTTACTACACATTGTTTACCAGTGTATACTATTTTCACTCAGCTCTGCAACTTTTGTAAGTCTCCCTGGATAAAGGTGTCTGCTAAGCAAATAAATAATCATAAAAACATGAGGACTTCAGCAGAATATGCAGCAGAGTCAGCACAGAATCACAAAGCAGGACAGAAGACAAGAAGAAGGAGCAGATTTTATCACTGTATCATGTATATAACCAAGACCTCACAAATGGACAAGGCAAGAAAAAAATACAGCTCCATAAGAAATTTTGACAAAATTTAGATTATAGGCTGCGAAAGCAACATAACTAGTCCTCAGAATGTGCACCGTTAGCTCTGAGAGCTCCACAGCTCCAGAGGCATGCAAGAGAGGACAGGAAAAACTGGCAATACAGGAGGCCACTGTTCCACCACAGGTGAGGAAACTGTCCAAGTGCAAATCTCCTCAACCCCACCACTGCTCATTCAATTGTTAGCCATTGCTTATGCAATCCTGTCACAGCCAGATAATGACAGCCTAGAGTCAAATGAACAACCTCTGGACTTCAGGGCCTCCCGTTACTCTGAATGCACCTACTGTATATGTAAAGATCTAATTACTGGGCTCACCTGGCAGGAGAGACAGTTACACCGCCTGAACAGTGTCTTCAAATCTCTATTGAGAGAAGCAGCTTTCTGTATTTACTTAACATACAGTATAAATAATTGAGCTCAGAGGCTGAAACAATTGTTATCTGCAGCTGTAAGACTGATGGAGAGCTCAGAGGAGGGGATCTAATGACTTTTCTGGCCTCAGAGCTAGTGCAAGTCATTTTGATCACAGATGTTAAAAGCACAAGACAGCAATGGGCGTTTAATCCTCATTGTTGGCCGCCCAAGGCTCCCTTCACATTTCAATCATTTGTCACTGCAATGCGGATAATTGGCCAATTTAAGTTAAAAAGAATTTATGTCACGCAAGGATGTAAGGTAAGCTGGCCCAGACATTCTACCTGTAATTTCCTTGACAACTGAATGGCGGCCAGAGAGGAGAAAGCAAGACACTGTTCTCCATGAGAGGGATGTGGAGTTGGGCTCAATTTCACAGGTTAATCAGCACATTGTTCAGAAAAGTGATCCAAAGTTTATTTCACTTTTAAACAATAAGGTTTAAAAAATGACTCTGTGCTTTAAAGAACATATCATTGCATGGATTGTATAGCCCTCCTCACCTTGGAAAGAAAAAACATGCCGAGCAAATCCCCTTTCCTGGGGAGGGATCACACACTGTATTTCCTGTCACCGTCCTCAGCCCCCCAGAAGTAAAAGGCTGGCATCACTTATGACACGCAATAATGAAACTACACTAATAAAGGAAAAACTTTTCACATGCTGAAATATGTCACTCAAGCATACATGGTATTTTCATCTAATTCTGAAATCAAAGCACAGTGGTTTGTTTTGTTTTTTAAAGGTCCCTAATCATACCAGGAATCTCATATATAATTACCCTAATGTGTTTGGATTCAATGTTACAGTCTTCTCACAGTACCCAGGGGAAGAACTTTTAACTACGCTTGCGGAGTTGAGAGCACTCTGCTTAATTTAGCAAACATGTACAGCGCTTATTCTGTGTGGCACATTGTGTCTCTAAAAGCTGTACTGCAGTGAAGTAATGTGTGCTGTATCAAAACAAAAATCCCCTTTCTGCTTCATTCTGCACCTTAGAAATGTCTAGAATTCTATTACACTTACAGGTTGTGATCTTGTATTATTACTACATCTCTCTTCAGATTTGTAGGAAAACAAATTAAGACTTGAATATACAAAGGCTCCACATGAGAGAGGCCCCCTCAGGCCAGCTTCTTCATCTGTGTGTTTTTCAAAGAGATGGAAAGCTGCAGAATACGGGTTAGCTTTTTCCAATCATGTCTTAGAAAGCAAAACATTACCAGCATGATAAAAATCCAGCTGAAAATGGCCCAAGAGACAAGATGTTTGTTATTGGTGGTGACCAGTCTAATCATGAAGGCAAGACTGGAAATTGCTACAGTACAGTATGTACACATGCAAACCTGGATATCAAAGGATGTACAATTAGACCACAGAGAGCACACTTCACAGCGACGAACACTGTGACACAGAGGACAATGAAGACATGTAGGCAAGCTTATCTGACCTGTCCACATTTGAGTCACTTGACTGTTAACACATGGCAGAAAACACAGCCCTGCACCGGAGGTATAGTACCAACTGAAGGAGACATGTGTCCTTCTCTGACAGCTCTACATGCCTGCAAGAGTCTGGAAGGCTTCAGGGTCACTGTGTCACTGTGTCACTGAGTATTGGAAGAGGCCTGGCTGACTAATCACACCATACTTGCTGCATGGGGAATCACAGTCACAGTCTGCTACTTACCATGACCAATACCTCCTTACTGGCTGAACCACTCAAGAACGTCCATGTAGAGAGCATATGATTGCCAAGGTACTATACTGTATATTACTAACCCACAAGCAGTACCGATTATTTTGTAAGAGGCATTCATAATGAAGCTTGTCTATTGAGTGGAATATTACCACAACAATCTCAATGTGAGCAAAGTGAGCAATCTCAATGTGAGCAACAGCCTTGTGAGGTACGTGGAATGATGTAATCTGATGATGGCTACATACAGTACAAATACACACAGACATCCCACAATTTCACATACTGTTATCTTTAGTTACTGTTTCCAAAGTCTCCATCCTCTAATTCCAGAGGAGGCAGTATATTAAGGTGCTTATTGTATACAGACACTAGATGCATTCTGACCTGTCACTGTACTTTACCAATCACAACCACAAATAAATGTTTCTTAGGTAGTATTTCTGCACAACTTGGTATTCAAGGTGACTCTATGAGACTGTCTTCAAACTATCAATTATTCAAGCCTATATGTGATGTAGCCACTTTTCAAAGCATTTCATGAAGACAGGACTGTACTGATGTATAAGTGACAACCCTACAGCAGTGTGTTGGGATAGAAGCCTGTGTCTAGTGTGTTTGTCCAGCACATTCCATCTGCACTCTGTAATATGTAAGAATGTGATACAGTACGTGTGCACCTACAGTATTGCAAACTATTCCACAGTCCTCTTAACCTTTTATTTCATTTAATATGTGCCCAGGTTAAGCAAATAAAGAATATTTCAAAGAATATTTATTTGATTTTGCCCAGCACAAATATTGAACTGTTTTTTTCTTTAATTTTCATTTTATCAATGAAATAAGTGTAGCTACAGTCACTTAACACTGCAGTACATTACTGGCCTAGTGTGTTACATTTTCCTGTCTCCTTATATTACACATCTCATTGCATTAGTGTGTTCTGTTGTTTTTGCTTTTTTAATGCTGTGATAAAATATGCAGGTCACTGCAAATTGGGTTTTTAACTCAGCTATCTAATTACCTCGTCAAACGTTCATGCAGCCAGAGAGCTGATTATGTGAAACCACAGGGTGTCAATACCTATGGGCACTAGATGGATTAGCCAGCCTGAAAGTTAAATGAATATATCTCTGGTGTGCTTCTGCAGTCCATCTCCTGTGATCCAGGTTTTTGCTGTTTGCCAGGCAGGTAGTAATACTGAAGCAGCAGAACCATACTTTCACACCTCCCTGGTACAGTACAGAGAGAGAGACACTGAAGGCACAAATGTGAACCAAGATGATATTCAGTCAATATCTTTGTGACAGAGTACTGGATTCATTAACTTTTTTATATAACTCGTCCAAAGCAGTATATTTGAAAGAAACTCACAATATAAACATTTTTTGGCCTTGTTGAAATGTAAGAAACAAACAATGCAGGAAAATGTGGCCTTTAAAGGAAAATCCTACCATACCCAGTGAGTTTCTTGTCCCTGCTTCCAGAAACAGGATATGGCCAAAGAACAGAGAAGCACCATACCATGGTACAACAGGGACAGTAATACAGTACAAAGACATATGGCGAAGACTGTAATTGTTGGTAAGGGTGCAACAAAACTGAGGGTGAGTGTATTTTTAGTGTTCAAATGTACTGCATCAAACACTCACTGTTTTTTGTTAATGTGGAAAGATACAAGTGGAGAAATGTAGTCTCAAAACATCGATTGTTTTAAATTCAGCATCCACAATGCTCATTTCTGTCCCTCTAATCATGTAAAAGGATTAAAAGCCTGGACCATGTGAAAAAGCGGGAGTTCTGGCAGGGATGAATATGAAGCCAGGAACAGGGAAATCTGTGTCTAGGCCCCGCAGCTGCTACCGGAGGAGGTGGAATTACTGGATAGATTAGTTTACTTGCGGTGTATTTAAATGTGATTTTCTGAATCAGTGAGCACACTTCCCCCCTGAAGTAGTTTATAATGGAAGAGTGGAGTGAAAAAGGAGAGGAAAAACAGCACTACCCAGGAGTGACTATCAGCTTCCCTGATCCACCAACAGCCCAGATCCTCGCCCGGTGGCTGGGCTCTGCAGGCAGCACTTGCTGCCCTTGGGCTGAGGAACACTGGCCACTCCTTACCTCCCCCCCCCTTTCATCTACAGTGTGATCGCATGTATTTTTTAATAACACATATGTTTTCTTACTCTAATCTTACTGTATGCTTTTAGATCTGTTGTCTTGTCAAAAGTGTATTCCGGTCATCCATGACTTCCCAGTTTTCTCAAAGAGCAGCAAAAACCCACTACTCACTGCTCCACGTCTCCGCCCCATTTTAGTTTAATGGTATCTTCCTGTTGTCCTAGTATCAATACTGAATTAACTGCAAAGGTGATACTTCACTGTAAATATTTGTTATAAGCGATGTATTAGTTATTACCGAAAAACAATTGATGAATGCTAGTTTATCACTTCTGTTTAACATATGCCTCAGAAGTGATCGATATAAAGACTAGGAGGTTATTACTGGCAAAATATTTGCTACATATTTCCTGTTCGTAATGTGTACATGACGTACAATGTTTAATGCCAGTACATTACTCATAAAGAATTTTTTGCATGTCTTTTAACGTCACCTAAAATTAAGTTTTAATGCTGAAAAATATCAGTTTATACAATGTTCCTCTTGTTTAGAAGAATACACTGTTCTACTCTGGCTTGAGCTCAATTAGAAGATCTGCTGTGAAGCCTCCAATACAGTTAGCGTGAGGAGCGCATTCTGGATACAGAAGGACAACAATAATGTAGTAACGAGTGAAATTCTGTGCTGGCAGTCATTTCACTCGTTGTGACTCGGAAAAACCTTTTTTTATCTGCACTACCTTTTGTACTTTTATTGTTTTTAACCTGCAGTAGTTCTGTTTCCCACTATTCGATGAAGTTAGTCATAGCTCAGAAAAAAAATTCACCATATAGCCAATAACTGAGAATGTAAATAAGTAGATAGCCATCAAGTGTACAGAGTTGAGTAAGCAAATAGTTCATGCTTCATATTGAAAAATTTTAAGCATATTATAAAGGTACATTTTTTATACTAATAAGGAATATTGACTCTTTTTCAGATTTTCATAGACAGGAAGATTAAGAAGCACTATAGATGTAAAATAAAGCTTTTGATCAGAAGTAGTCCAAACTTTCCAGTTACAGAACAAAATTCCAAACCTTCTTACAGGCCTGGTTTTCCAATTTACCACTATAACACAAGCATGTTTATCTGCCTTCTTCAATTATGGCCTCTCCTGTTAACAGCTGTTTTGGTGTACTGCTGCTGTTGTGTCACTGTTCAGTGCTGCTTTATGCAATAATAAAAACTATCCAACCGTGCTTTGTTGGCTAAACTGCCCTGACAGCAATACTGGATAACAAACTCTACAGTAAGATGAGGTATCAGCACATGCTGTGATGCTTGCTTCGTTCTGTGCTTCTCTGCATTCCACTTCAACCTGCAACCTCCAGAGCTCTGTGTGACCACATTACCCTTGAACTTCTGTCCCCAACAGACAGAATCCAAAATTCTCCAAGCTGTGTAAGAGTGGAAAGCAGAATAACAATTGATATTAATAATCCTTACACTTATATAGCACTTTTCTGGACACAAGCCCCACCTGGATGATGCGATGGCAGCCAGAGTGCACCAGTACGCTCAGCACACACCAGATATCAGTGGGGAGGAGAACAGAGTGATGAATTCAATTTAGTAATGGGGATTATTAGGAGACCATGTTGGGTAAAGGCCAATGGAAAAGTTTGCCAGGACGCTGGGGTAACACCCCTACTTTTTTTTAGAAACAACTTTGGATTTCTAATGACCACAGAGAGCCAGGACCTCAGGTTTACCTCTCATCTGAAGGACAGTTCCTTTTTACAGTATAGTGTCGCGGTCACTATACTTGGGCATTAGGACCCACACAGACTGCAGGGTGAGTGCCCCCTGTTGGCCCCACTAAAACCTCTTCCAGCAGCAACCTTAGGTTTCCCAGCAGGTCTCCCATCCAGATACTGACCAGGCTCACACCTGCTGAGCTTCAGTGGGCTGACAATTGTGAGTTGCAGGGTGATTAGAGACAGAGAGGGAATTATAGAAAACTTGGACCATAAGAATGCACAATTCTTAAAGACTACCTAATTAGTTTGGTTGCTAGCAGCTATTTGATGTGGGGATCTTATCCAGGCATTTGTTGAAAGAAGTCAGGGTGCTTCAACAATACAGCCGAGCAGCTTGTTCAGATAATCACAATCCTTAGTGAAAAAACCCTCAGGACACAGGTAACTCAAAAATAAACTTCTTGCCTGTAATAACATACCCTCTCATCCCCGATAACAATGTATCAGTTGAACCAGAAACATAAGCTTCTTTCACCACACGCCAGAGCAGGCAGTAGCTCTTGTATGTGGAGCTCCTAGGACTCTGATCACCTGTCTCTAACAAGGCCAATACACTGAAGGCCAGAGTGCTTTTCTAGTTAGATATTATCTGAACCCAGCAGGAGGCAGGAAATATACACAATAAAGTTTGCAAACTTCACAGCAAGGGAAAAAAGGGGCTGTAAGCGACAGTTAATCCTTTTGAATAATTCTGATGTGTGGACCTCAGCTGGCAAGACTGCAGAAGACAGAAAGTTTGCCTTTTGTTACATTAGGATATCTGTTCTGCCATTATTACCAGTTTTGTTTGTTGTATGACCCAGCATGCTCACCATGAGTAAAGTTATACAGTATGTTCAGAGAGTCCTACAGAATTTGCATTTCATGCCAAAGCTGTATCATGGATAGAAAATACTCTTTAGAAAAAAAATAATTCAATTAAAACAATGAAATTATTTTTTTATTTATAATCAACATATTGAAGAGATTGGTGTGAATGCTAACTTTTATTGGTTGCACTGTTAATAGAATTAGTAAATCTGCTAATTCTAATTGTCAGAAACCATTTTATATTTGCTTGGTAAAGGGCTAACTGAAATTATAATGAACAATAAACCTATACTTGATTACTTCTGTGTCTTTTATTTATGTTGCACCTATATTGAAGCTGACATGTGGTGGAGATATTGATCTGCATATGATAATGCCAGTTAAGGCCATTATCCTTCTCTTTCTGGACTGTGTCCAGACAGCACTGACAGTGGGAGAATTTCACTACTGCCTATATCTGCAAGATGAGCAATGTGCTGATAAATGTGAATTTTTATTGGCAATTTATGAGGCAAATTACTCTGATAGTCTTTATTGGTAACTCAATAATATAAGCTTGCTTCTCCATTAGGAGCGATATGTCCTGACCCGGCATCTTTTTAAAACCCATTTACCTTCAGCAAATAAGAACCCAACCTCTTAGCCCACTGGACAGGCTAAAGCACACAGAAAACATTTGCATTTTTAAAAACAAAATGAGTAAAGTCAAGAAGTATTCCACATGAAACTGTAACAAACAGCAGTTTAGAACACATTTGTAATCGAACAATTCAAAATAGTCTGTAACGCTACACTGCAAGTCTGGAATCTCTGTCCTGCCTTCTGTGGACACAGTGAAAGATCCCTGTGGAAACACCAGTGTTGGGCTGTGAACAAAAGAAGTTCTCATGGCAGCATTTTAGCTGCAATATTACACTGTCTTTGATTGTTAAATACCACAAAGTAACCTTTACCTTGAGGGTAGGTGTATGGAAATGTTTATTACAATGGGTTAATAATATGTGAATAAAGGAACAAGTAATAGGTTTATTCCATGCTGAAAAAAAGAAGAAAGAAAACAACGTTTTGGCCGTGGAGCCTTCTTCAGATGTGAGGAATCTTGGTGTGTTTTCTTTCTTCTTTTTTTCAGCATGGAATAAACCTATTACTTGTTCCTTTGCAGCCTACACATGCTGAGGCAGCTACCCATCTGAACTATATGTGAATATATGCAATATTAGTAGCTAATTTAGGCTACACATCACAAAATATAATAATTGTTGGATTTGGCTCACACCAAAAATAATTGTCAGACTGCACACATGATAATATAGTATATAAATGTTTAATCATACATAAATAAACAGTAATTGTAGTACTAACATCCTTATAATAAACTTTTGTGCTCATTCAGGCATGAGAAGATGATTTTCTGCTATTGTTGGCAACATCAGATCTGCAATTTATTTCCTTCTTATGATAGTCTAAGGTAGGATTTAGTGTTTTCAGACTGGCACTTTCCTTTTTTTGTCTGTCTTATGGAGTATTAAGATTCACATCTTTGAAATATAATTTAAAACAAAGTCAGCCCAACAACACACTAAATATTAGATTGTTCACAATAACAATGGCTCCTATGATTTGTATAGTGATATTATCTCAGCTGATGAAAGGGTGATGAAAGACAGATTGCGTGGCAGCCATTCCCTACCACCATCTCCACTACACAGTAGATCAGGTTCAGAACTAAGAAATTACTTCAACAACTAGAGAGGCACCAAAAGGAAGCTAATGCAACAAAGGTGTGCCAGACAAAATAACCTTAAGTGCCAATTCAGGTATGTATGCTTGTCAGGGGTTGCCAATCCATTCCAAAAAAGACCTTTTCCAAAGCCTTGAACTTATGGATACTGACTCCACCTGCAAAGTTTGGGGAGGACATTTTTACAGTGGACCAGAACATTTGTAAAGGCACCTCTACTGCAGATAAACTGGCCCATCTTGGCACCCTGCAGCTCTGATGTTCTTGTGGAAATTTGGCACACTGTTTTTATCCCAAAGCAGAATTCTTGTCTGAACTTACTTATCAGAAGTCAAGAAATAATAGAAAGTAACAATACACCAGTATAAGATGGCTGAACTCAAAACATGGGTTAAGAACAATGTATTATAATAAAACAATGTATTATAATATCCAAGCACAGAGACATTAAGATTTTTGTATGTAACCTTTGCAACAGGGCATATTTACCATTGGTCACAGAAAGGGAGGATTCCACACCTATTTTGAGGTTGTGAACAGAATGCAGTGTTGATGTTAGGCTGTTACTGCTCATGGTAGATTTGGATTTGTGGAAACACAGTGGAAATGTCTTAAATAGCCTTAGCTGCTTTTGAGTAGTATATGTACCTATATATTGACCTCTTGTGTCTTTTATTTATATTAATAATTTTCTTGAATTTGTAGAAACTGTGAAGGATCTGAATGTGTAGCCTCACCTGGATGACACCTGGGCTGGGAGGCAGCCATTTTGCTCCAGCAACCCCATTACACAAAGATCAGGTGTAGAAGTGAGAAGCTGCTTAGCCAGCTGAATTAAGGGGAAATTACAAGAAAATCAAATCATCACATCAAAAAGACAACATCTTTTACAGAACAGAATCCTCACATTCTCACAAGGACAGTTTTACAGGGCTTGCCGGTCTGACCTGATCCTGTTCCGCTGATCTGATTTAATCACCTTTTAGCACTTCAATTATTCTATTTCCTTCTCTTTATAATTTCCTTTTCCCTTTATAATTCATTTTATAATCTTGTGGGGCTTTGTCATTATTCTACACCCACTCACTCCTGAGCAGTACTGTCCTTTCATTCCCTACTGGTCTTGTGGGCTGAATACTCACAAGCTGAATCCAGGCAGCTCATCTGCCCTGGGACCCTGAACTCTTCCCCTCTGGCCTCCATCTTCGTTGATCTCTCGACATTTCTCCAGGGCAGCATCTGTCCTCTTGAACCCCAGGGCTCTGCACCTACTGCTCTCCTCTTGCTTCACTGAAGCAGCCTGCACTGTACAGCTGATTCCAGTCTGGTGTCAATCCAGCCTGAGCGCTGGCCCCTCGCTGTCGCCTTCCTGGCTCTCAATCAGAATGGCCTTTGTTTTCCACCACATCAGTGCTCTTCTTTACTTTCTTCCCTTTTAGGAATCTCTTTTCTAGATTTTATCTTTTTCATAGCTGCACATTTAGAACCAGCCTCTACACATGACACTCTTGTGTTTTCTCAGACAGTGAAGACTTGAACTTTATGACTTCAAGCTAGTTCCTGCTAGCTCGACCAAATCTACAGTGCCCACAGAAGATACTGTGATACTGCAACCTAGTGACCATCATGCAACAGGGGGCACCTATTGTACAGTAAGACAAGAAAAACCTGGCTAATGTTATACACACCCGACATCACAGGTTCCTGGCCAGCTGTGCTTTGCTGAACTGAACTAACTAACTGGAACAGATCAGATTCAAACCAGTGATCTCTGGACTATGAGGTTACGTTCCAAAACTCAGTTGAGAACAGATTGGGAGCTCCACCTCACCTGTATAACATGCTATATTATTAATACTAAATAATAATTCTTAAACTCTAATATCTGTCTCTAGATGTGTAAACACCTCTACATACAGTATATTTCAGAACAGGACAAGATGTTAAAACTTGAAGAACTGTGGTGTAAACAGGCCCAAAGTAAACCAGAATATGTATTGTTATATTCTGCTAAAACAGTGAATGGACTGGATTTTAATTTTGTGGAAATGCTCCTGTATGCTGTTGCAGGAAAAGTCAGGTTATTGAACTTTCCAATACTGAGCAGTGGCACAGAGCCTTCCCGTAGTGTCAGACGGTAGTGGCCACACTCCAGTCCATATCATTGATAACAGGAACTGGGTCCACATTTAACATATAAGGTATTTAATACCGGTGATTAGTACAGCCAGGGCCAGACCCTTGTTACTGGAAGATATTAACACCTTTACTCTCATGGGTTCACAGAATTGTAATAAAAGGCAGACAGATGGCAACTGCTGTAATGAAGCTTTGGAACAAAGAGACTTTTTAAATTCAGGTCTACAGCAAGCCAAGACACAAAGAAAAACAAAAACAACAACAACAAAATAACATTTTAGTAACTAGAAGGCAGTCACAAACACCAGATAATCAAGGAATGACATTCCTAAATATCTGCAAATATTGCTTTTTATCATTTCATTGAACACAATATTTTCTTCTCACAGAATTGGCCTTTTCTCCCATTGCCCAGCTAAAAAGTAATCATTATGAAAACAACCAATTTCTTAGATTGAATTATTCTTATAATTTACTGTTGAAGAGAAGTGTGGCAAGTCATTTTCAACAGTGAATAAAGAAAGAACTCAATTACTGCCAGGATATTTCTATAATTATTCTCAGGGTTTTGCCTGATGTGTTGAAGACTAATTTCCACACTAGTTTCAGTGCCCAGAAGTGATAAATCTTGATGAAATGTTGTGGAAATAACAGTATGAATGCACCCCTGGCTGATTTATGACATCAGTTTAATTATTTATTAAAGAATCATCTCAAGCTATAGAAGTAAATCACACAAACACCTCTGCTGGGGACAGCCTTTCAAGACAGCAGTAAAGCTCTCTGTAAAAGGCTGGGGAAGAGAGATAAGACAGAGGTTATATTGTTTTAAAAACTACTCTTTGTTGTTTATTTTCTGACACTGGCATCACCAGAGTTCACACAGTGCTTCACAGTCTTCCAAAGCACCACTGGAGTGACACACCGGCAGATTCCTGGCACACATACTGTACTATTAGGGGGTGTCCCATGTGTGGACTGCAGACAAATGCTTTACAAATCATGAAGAGAACTGCTGAAAAAAAGGTTGTGGTTGAAGTACTGTACAGAGGCAGCCCAGTTGCCTCTCATGTTAGCAAAGTGCATTGAAATGAACTCCTGTATCTTCACGTGGTCAGGTACCAGATACAGGTACAGCACCAGCTATACAGAAATGGCACAGTAAGTTCATTCATAATCAGATTCATTTAACTATTAACCATTATCGTGTGGTTACTTGCTGTCTCTAGGTTGTCCTCTGTATGCGTGTGTGTACCCTGCAATGGACTGGTGTCCCAGCCAGGGAGAATCCTGCTCTGTGATTATTGTCTGCCATCATTTGACCTGAGCTCACCATACCTTGTACCTGTGGTAATTAAAACTGAGAGATAGTGATACATGCCTAAAATATATTCAAAATTAAAAAAGGCCAAAGACAATGGCTCAAACAAATGGAAATATTCCACACAAAAGCTCTTGAGTTGCTAGGGAAATTTGACTAGGAAAGAAAATGAAGAATACAAAATACAAAATGGCACATTCCCAGGAAGGAACTATAATTTCAGCACCGCTATACAAACTAAGTATATTGTTTAGAAACAAAGGAACACCACAGTAGTAATAGTGAACATATTTGAATTTTTAACAAAATCAAAGCAGACCTGTCTAAATATTCTTCTTTACATGTCACACTCTATGATCAATGCCCTAATGAATCTGAATTATTTCCTCAAAGTCATTACTTGTGCTCAGATTGTATTCTGTTTACCAATTAGATTCCAGAATTTTTCGTTTCTGCATCTGAAGGAAGGACTGTTTCCTTTCAAAGGGGCTTAACTATTGCAAAATAGGTAGACGTTTTCCCACCGATCTGGAAAGGTTTCTTTTAATGACAGCCCCTCACTCCTCCACCAGGCTCTACAAGAAAGGCCATACTCTCAGCAACATTGCTGACAACAGTCTGAGCACATTTCAGGGTCCTACATGCTACTTGGATTATTCGGGTTTCCCAAAACACCTCTTACTTATACTTGCTTGTTTTCATTTTAAGATGTTGTGCTTATAGAAAGAACAGCTAAATGTCATTGTGCTTAAGCACAATGTCTGCCTGAGTATTTTCTCATTTCTAGAACCTGTTCAATCACCTGTCTTTCCTCCTTTTTGATGGTTTTGAATTCTATTTTTTTGTCATTATACTCTTCTCTATTTTTTACTGTTCATGTTTTGAAATGGTTAATAAAAATTTGTTCTGAACCAAATAGATATAAATGATCACAGCTTTGCTATGATGAATGTAGACATTCTGCTGCCACAAACTGTAACAGTGAGGAGCTATTCCTGCCACCTGTCAGACTGAATGAGCAGCTGATCAGTGCTACTGAGCTGATCTAAAGAGAAATTGCAGCGTCGGTACAATTTTTTTAGAAATTAATCATTACCAAATGATAGGCGGAGATGTGTATTTGTAACACACTCGTGACTGCAAAGCACCGATACTCATGTTACCAAAAGTGTAATACTTTGTATTTTGCATCAGTTCCATTCAATTTACAAGCAAATTAATTTTAAAAATCCTATCTCAAAGTGTCCTGAGGATTATGTACAATACCTAGTCAATCTACAGGACACACTCCTGCAGTAAGAAAAACACTCCAATTTTGCTACAAGTTAGATTTCCTTGACAGCCTGGTGGATTTCATTCACATTTTAAACAGGTACCATACTGCTTTAGAAATCAGGTTTAGGCTTTAGTGCAAAACAATTCAAGGCAATTGTCATTTAATCACAACACATCTGATAACAGCAGCACGACTTGACCTGTTGAATAGCAATATACAGTAAGGTGCCTCTACACTGGGGACATCAAGTTCTCTTTTATGAAGGAGCAATTTTGGTGTTCTGTAGCTGAAGTGTACTTCACAAGCTGTCTGAAGAAGCCTACATGGCAAACTTAACAAAGAAGAAGAAGCTTCAAAGAATTCTGTAGGTTATATAACAGAAATATTAATCTACAGGGGTGATGCCTAGAAATATACCCATTTAAACAAGGGAGGGATGAACACATTCTACCATGTCACATACTTTTCATTTAAAAACAGAAGGTATGAATTCCATGATGTATAAGGCAGTGAGTCAAGTGGCAGATGTCTCTGAGTATACCAGGGGCATAATTTTGAGTGGTGGGTCTTATCTTGCAATGCTCAGTGGATCAAAGCACATAATGCATGAATAATTGCATTTGTAAAGAATCTGGGCAATGTGCAGCAGCCATTCTGTACCAGCAGCCCCACCACACAGCAGATCAAGTGGAACAATTAGAAATTATTTCATCAGTTGAATTAAGGGTGATTGTTAGGCAGACAGTAAAAGCCTAGACATAGACTCCTACTCTTATAGTACTTTGGGTTCCTTAATAACCAAGTAGTCAAAACCTCAGTTCAATGTCTCATTCAAAGCATGGGACCTCCTCTAGCACACTGTCACTGGTCATCATATTTGGAAATTCTGGAATTTTGGAACGTGCTGTTACTATTCAGTTACATAACCATCTCATTGCAAATAACCTCTTCAAACTCTTCCTATCTAGTTTCAGATAATTATACAGCATAGAAACTGCAATATTCATATGGCTTCTGATTCTGGTTCTATTTCTATCCTTATTCTCCTTGACCTGACATTACTCTTAAATGGTTCAGCTCTTATCTTACTGATTGTCAAATACTTTGTCTCTCTAAGGAGTTTTGGCTCTGAAGTCAGTGTTCCTCAGGGTTCGACACTGGGCCCCCTACTATTCAGCATTTACAGGTTTCCTCTTGGTCAGCTATTAAGATCACGAGATCTACAGTAAATGATCATTTTTATGATATTTATGATACATCTATGTCCATATTAAATATGGCACTGAAGTGACTGTCTCTGCACTAACTGGATTTTCTGGATGACTCAAAATGTCCTTAATTCAAACTGTGACAAGACTGAAACCATGTTTCTTGGCACCTCTCATCAACTCTTTAAAGCCAATGCAGTAACACTGTCTGTAGATGGCACTGTACCTGAATTTCAATCTAAATTTAAATGGAATATTATTGATAATTGATCTAGGTTTAACATTTGACCCGCATGTGCAAAATATTATAAAAACAATCTTTCACCTTAGAAATATCTTTAGACTACATCCTATGTTGTGGTTAACTGTAAATGAAAAGCTGCTGAACACTTTCGTCTTCTCTCAAATTGATTACTGTAATGCCCTACTTGCTGGGGTATCTAAATCCACTTTGAACAAACTTCGGTATGTCCAGAATTCAGGAGCCAGAATCCTGACCCAGTCTTTATGAAAGTGATCAGATTTGTGTGGCAGCTGTGTACCAGAGGCAGTATCATCATTGTTATCAGTGATCACTTGAAGTTGACTGTTATATCCTCCTTGCAGTCTGCACAGTCCTTGTAGAGCTTCAAATGGCTGTAAAGGCTGATATATGATCCACAGATTCTACTGCAATGCAGCCATTTATGTTTGGTTGTAGTGACTGATGTACAGTAATGAGTCGAGCCTGTTTCACGAGTTTCTCCTTGTGCTGTTGCCATTTGTCTTCTGCAGCATGGTGGAGCTTTCTCTTTAGTTCTATTGACCCCTCACACACAACTCTCCTCCAACTGGTTCCATCATGAGCCACTTCCTTCGGTAGAGGTGAGGTAGTACTTCTTAAGGCGTTATCTGATTTTATCTTTAAATCCCTTTTTTGTCCTCCAGGAGCACACTGTCCCTCTTTTAGTTGGTCTTCTTCTGTTTTGGAAGGCTTATAATATGGCTTATGCAGCTCACTTGAGGCCTCATGATGGCTGTGGTGATGGTGTTAGAGCACTTGTCTTCCCAATTGATCCTTAGAATCATTCAAAGGCATCTACTGTATGATGGTAGACTTCTAGAGCTTTGACACGTCTACTTTATGTTGTCCAAGTCTCAGCCCCATACAACGAGATAAGAAGGACTACAGCTCGATAGACAAGGAGCTTGGCTCTTATTTATATATCTCAATCCTCAAAACCTCTCTTTCTAAGCCTAGCAAAAGCCCCATAGGCCCTGCTTAACCCGCACTGTATCTCCATGTCAACATCAGCCTTAGAGAAGAGCACACTGCTAAGATAGCATAAGTGATCCAGATTTTCAAGAATGTTCTTATCAATGTAAATGGTGAGAATTTGTGGAGAGATGCGAGGTGCAGACTGCTAAGGGAACTGGGTCTTTTTGATGCTCACCTCAAACCAAGGAATATTATGCTCCTTTGCATGTTTGGAAGTTAAGAGATTAAGGGCAGTTTTGAGGAGAACAAGCTCAGTAGCACATTAGCCAACAAGAGGGGTATGTATCTGTCTGACAAAGAAGTAATAAAAACTGCATTTTTCATTTGCAGCAAAAGGTCTGACTTAAACAATATGTATGACCCCTGACTCAAACACAAAACCTCCTTCATTAAGGTTTTAGAATAAAAGTCTTAATTGAAAAGTCACTTCTCCACATTGTTCCTGTGAGGACACTTTCTATTCTAACTGCTCACAGATGATGTGGCTTATTTCCCTGCATACATGCCTATTGGCCTGAGCAGAATTTGCATAGTGATGGAAAGAGTATAAGAGGAGTCTTAAGAACATAAGGATGGCTGCAAATCTGAGGAGAATAATGCACTTATCTTGCTTGTTTTCTGTGTGAATCTAAGATTTCATCTACACGTTCCATGAAATAGCCCAGAATTTGGGCTATAACCATGTGGTTGGGAAATATATTGCACACTCACAACTCTTTGTGTGAAAAGCGTTTTCTATTTTAATCCTAAATATATTCTCCTCTAGCTCTGAATTGTGACTCCTGGTCTTTGCCTTTAACCTGTAAACCTCTCAAAACCCTGAGACCAGAAATAAATCTTGTTGCTCTATACGTCAGCTGGCAGATGTCTTCTCGGACATATTCAATCTCTCCTTAGCTCAGTCTATAGTTCCTTCCTGCTTTAAGAAAACCACCATTGTACCTGTTCCTAAAAAATCCAGAGTCAGCTGCCTAAATGACTACCGCCCTGTTGCACTCACATCAGTTATCAAGAAGTGCTTCGAGCGGTTGGTCAAAGCATACATCACCTCCTCACTGCCTGACACCCTAGACCCACTGCAATTTGCATACCGCCAGAACAGGTCAACAGAAGATGCTATTGCCACTGCCCTCCATACTGCCCTCTCACACCTGGATAAGAAAGGAACATATGTGAGAAGGCTGTTTGTTGATTACAGCTCAGCATTCAATACCATAGTGCCCTCAAAGCTCATCATCAAGCTCCAGGACCTGGGACTGAACACCTCCCTCTGTAATTGGATCCTGGACTTCGTGACGGAACGTCCACAGGTGGTGAAGGTGGGCACCAACATATCCTCTACCCTGACTCTAAACACTGGAGCCCCCCAAGCCTGCGTGCTTAGTCCTGTCCTCTACTCCTTATTTACCCATGACTGTGTCACCAGGCATAATTCAAACTCCATCATTAAGTTTGCGGACGATACAACAGTCATTGGCCTGATTACAGATGGTGAGGAGTCTGCATACAGGGAGCAGGTTGAAACCCTGGCAGTATGGTGCCAGGAGAACAACCTCTCTCTGAACATCAGTAAGACTAAGGAGATGATTGTGGACTATAGGAAACATCTGGGTGGAGACCACACACTTATTCACATCAATGGGACTGCAGTGGAGAGGGTCAGCAGTTTTACGTTCCTGGGAGTTAACATCTCAGAGGATTTAACCTGGACCCACCACACCAACACCGTGGTCAAGACAGCACGGCAGCGCCTGTTCTTTCTCCGCAGGCTAAAGAAGTTCGTCATGCCATCACATATCCAGGCCAACTTCTACAGGTGCACTATTGAGAGCATCCTGACTGGTTGCATCACTGCCTGGTATGGGAGCTGCTCCGCACAGGATCGCAAAGTATTGCAGAGGGTGGTGAAGTCAGCGCAGCTTATCACCAGCTGTGAGCTACCAAGCATCCAGGAGATCTACTCAGCTAGATGTCTGAAGAAGGCCAGGTCCATTCTCAAGGACCCCAGTCATCCCAGTCACAAACTGTTTTCCCTCCTACCGTCCGGTAAACGGTACCAAAGCATTCGGTCCAAGTCCAACAGACTACGGAACAGCTTCTACCTCCAGGCAATAAGACTGCTAAATAGCCAACCTGTAGTTCCTTAGCAAATCACCTGTAATGGCTACATGGACACACAATTCTCACTATATCCAGCATAACTGCACTACATGTATATATTGCATACACCATGGACACATAACAGCTCTACTCACATTGAGTTTTATTCAATTTCAAAAATGTAACCTCAATTTTGTGATTTTTGTGTTTTTGTGAATTTTTGTGATTCTTGTAATTTTTGTGAGCTTGCAGAAAAAGACATTTCATTGCCAGCAACTACTGCTGCACGCCATATTGTTGTGCATTTGATAAATAAACTTTGATTTGATTTGATTTGATTAAAACTTTATTATCTGATTTGTGAAATGATGTCCTAAAATCATTACTATATTCTAAATGTGGGCTTACTAGCAGAGTATTAAAAGTCAACCATAACTTCTCTTAATGAAATTCGACATCTTATTTTATACACAAACATTTTGTTTTGTTTCCATTGCTGGCACTGTGATAAGCAGAAAGAAGAATAAACACCCAGATCCCTTTCATGTGTAGCTTCCTATCAGAGCTCGCCAGTTGCAATACAGTATGAATACTACTTTCTGTGAGGATCACTTTGTAACTATAAATGTTAAATCATTTAATCGTTAAATGTCACACACAGTTCATTATTTCATCTATGTCTTTGTATCATCTGCAAACTGAACAAGATTTCTAACTAAAGTATATCCAAATCTAAATCACTGATAGTACAGCTCAGGAGGCGATATCTGTGATACTGTACAACACTGTTTATACTGTATCTGCCCAGAACGTGTATCTATCACAATAATAATAAAAATGAAATAAAATTCTCAAAGTATTATGATAATGTAAACTTTAGTTTAATCAACTACTGTATCTTTGCTAATTATTGGACGAATTTTAGCAAATTAGACAACCTTTTCCATTCCTAAATCCATGCATCATTTCAATATGTCCACCATTAACATATTTAAGATTGATTGGTTGATGGTTTTGTCCCCGTTTATGAAGTAGTGTTAAAGTTACAATTCTTCAATCTGTTTTTTTCACTTGCATGTTAAATGATTAATTTCTTAGCTACAGTTCTGTGAATAGCATTCCTCATTTGCTTAACCACAAATGAGAAAATGCCATCAGGCCACAGCAATTTATTAGTTGTTAGATTATATCAATGAACTACTAACACCCCTCACACCTGCTGGTCATTTACAATCTTTGGACTCTGTCCTCTTTTCAGTTCCTAATACAAGGTCCCAAACTCTGGCAAACCCAGGAACATTGTGCTTCCTATTCTGTTGCTCCAAGACTGTGGAATGATCTCCCAGTCTATATTATATCTTGCACTTTCAAAGGATATACAGGATATTATGGACGATCTGGATATTGTGAGAGCTTCAGATTCAAATATTTAAAGCTTTTAATCTTCAACCAAAGGATTACATCAGGCTCAACAACAGGTCCTGGGGTCACAACTGAAAATTAAGAGGATGTGCTTAAAGGACAAAAAATAATGTCTTTACAAAGGGACTTGTGGGAATCCAAAACAGAACCCAGCAATGTTGGTGAAGTGGACACTCTGGTATCTTTCAAGAAGTGTCTGGATAACATTTTTGGACTGCATACTGTACTGAGCAACCAAATGAGCAAGAAGGGTTAAACAATCTCATTTCATTTGCCTGATTTATCATGTCTGTATTAGATTCAATGGAATCCAGTATCTTACATCCTTTAGAAACTGACAGGTACATTTTATCTTTAAAGGCCAAATGAATTAAATTTCAGCATTTCAGTTCCTGCTACACCTACAAGTAACTAAAGATCAGTGTTTGTACCTTGGTAATGTACTTTTTTCAGTGAGTAGTATAATGGAGCAACCTGAATAATCACAAAGGATAGAAGGGACTTAAGTGCTTTTGAAATTCCAGCACTTTAAACACATTGCAGAAAGAAACAAAAGATGGTTCTAACTTTAAGAGCCATGTGCATAGTATATATGGCACACAGAAATGGGAGACAGATGTATAGCACACCTCTGAAACATAAACTTCTACCATTCCCATAATGTCCACCAGCAGGGCAGAATTAAAACTCGTGTAGAAATTGGGTGTTATTTCTTTTACAGGGTATACTCTTTTGTGTTCCAGAAACACTTCAACACTTGTGCTTTAGGTGAGATTAAATTATCCCCTTACTCCTGTGGTCCTGTATTATTTGAACAGTTTAACAAATCATCAAACAGGCTACAACAGAACTTTAGAGGTTTTGTTTAAGAACGGGACAAGCCAAAGTCTTTCATAAATCTATCTGGGGAGGTCTGTGTTCAGAGGTTGTTGATGTGCTACAAAACCAATTTTTCAGCAGCCCTTTCCTCAAGCTGTGAGAGGTCTGCTTTCATCAACAGAGTCCTGTGTCAAGACAGAGGACCAAAGAAGTAATTCTTCTTGATCCGAGAGCAATAAAGACATTTAATAACCTCACAACTCTTGCCGCTCATTGTAATAAAGCAAGACAGTTAAGAAATGATGTGTGTTGGAATTCAAATGCAGGGCATACTCTATGCCAGATGGGCTGACCTTTAAAAATAACAGCTATACAAAATGTCTACTACCAAAGGAGGGATTTACACTTTAATAATTTTAATCCCTTTAACACAAGCAAGATGCAAATCTGGTTTCCTGGTACTCAATGTTAACTTTGCTTCTCTGCCCCATTCAGCTGGGGAAGCTATACAAATAACAGTTGAATGTGAGCTTTCTTTAGTGTAAAATCAGTAAGAAGTGTTGGTGGATAAGGACTGCTGCAATAAAACAGTGTTAGTGCACACAGTAAAAGCTGCTCTTATCTCCATAAAGGTAACTTATAGCAGATATAATTCAAGAGTAAACTGTTGTTCAAATCTTACATCTATTACCATTCTTGCACTACAGCCCTATTGTATTAATACAAGACTAGTATTATTAAGTTTATTAATACTAGTAAGTCAAATATTCACTAAGGTTTATATTTTTAAGATACACCCTACAGAAAGCTCGGTGGTAACAGTGGTATAATCTCAGTATTTCGGATATGACCAGAAAACAAGCACAGATTTAGTTTCTAATATAAATACAAAGTGTTCTTCAAAACACTCCAGGTCTTACCTAGTCTTAATTGATTAGAAATGGACACAGGCAGATATACAGATGCAGCCTGAAGGGAAAGCCAGAGAAAAAAGACAAGGGTAGGAAATCCCACCGGACATTTGAGGATCAACAACATTCTGAAAGCCTTAAAAACATTTTTCAAAACATCTAGTATCTCTAAATTGTTTTTATGTACAGGTACACCTTAAGAAACCTTTTGTTCCCACCAGAGATGCCAGCTTCAGAGATTCTTCAGGAAATAGAATAACAATTGGTTTAAACTCTGAACACCAACTGAAAAAAAGAGATTCTTCTTCAGAAGACCAGAGGTTGAAAGAGAGCTGGCTGATTTTTTTAAAGCTGAAAAATTTGGAATACAATCAGTGGTGTTTGGAAAGTGTTCGGCTTGCTACATCAAAGTCCACAGCATCTTCCATTCTGTACAATCCTTCACAAACATTCTAAAGCCATGTGGATTGTTACTTACAGTATCTTCAGCCAGCCAGTGATTGGAAAAAACAAGTTCTTGAATTCACACTTCAGAGGGATTTATTTTTCAGTTTTATAGGGGATCATTAGTAGTCTGTTTGTGTTCTGATTTCCCTTGCTGAAGTTTACCTGCATGCCCTTTCTGGCTGCATTCCTCTAGGAGACAGGACTGCAGAGGGGGGGAAGGTTTTATTATTAAATTAGTAAAAGGAAATTTAGAACATTTGATGTCAATGTTTTTCTACACAATAGTTTAAGACCATCAGTCTCTCCTAAGCTGGTTTTGGATTGTATTTGTTGAAATATCTGTCCATTTTACTGAACTTCTGACAAACTGGACAGGTTTCAACAGGTCAGAAGGACACCCAATGTTCTGTTCTCCTAATAAGCCAGTCCTAAAGAGGAAATCTGTCAGAAACGAAAATGTGAAATTTAAACTCAGAATATATTCTGTACATTGTACAGTGACAATATGCCAAACATCCGGTCTCAATTATCTGTCTGCCCAGTACTGCCCTATTGCAATGAGGTCAAGCTGGTTTTGTGGACACACTGAAAGATCTGAAAAAATCTCTGTGGAAACACCAGCTTTGGGCTGTAAATAACACATGGTCTTATTAATCACTAGGCAGCAATATCCAGCCTCTATTCTTGATTCTTTAAGTATTGCAGAGTTACCTTTACCTCGAGGGGCAGGTCTATGTAAATATGGGTATTACGTTAAGTACATATGTTTCAATTATAATGCCCTCTGGGATTCATTTCAAACTATGTCTCTAAGGAAATTAAGTCATCAAAAATAGTTCTGCAAATTAAGATCTCCACAACATGCACAGGTTTGTTTATTTGGAAAGAAGCTTAGAGAAAACAGAGGACACAGAATGCAGCAATATAATGACAGGTTTTACAGTTTATTAATTTTTCTTTGAATAAATCATTCCATATTGAAGCTTATAGTTATAACAAGCTTACATACAGTTACTATACAGTTAAGAAAAACTTTCCAGATTGCATTTCTTGATTTTGCACACCCTAAAAGTGTCAGTGAGGAGGCGACAGGCTCAGTCCAATGAAAATAGAATCCATGTACCACAGAGTGTGACAATGAACAGATATCCACCAGACTCAGGCCATGTGTGCACTCATAACTCAAATGACAGGGTTAAAAAACTCTGCACTGTGCAAAAATAATAGACTGTGAAGCACTGATTTCCCTACTTCAATACAACAAAGAGAGAGAATAAGAGAATACAGGAAATAGATATTATTTTTTTTACCAATTCCGCTTTTTTCTCTTGATACTGTAGAATCTAAAGTGCCACACTGTTAATGACTTTGGTATGGTCCTGCTGTGCTCATGTGCTCAGAAATGAGAGTATGTTGTCCTTCATGAAGGCATCACATGTTTATAGGTTGGATTGGTTTAAAAAAGTGGCCAACTGAACTATGGCCATATTATACCTCTCTGCGTTTTCAGCAAATTCTGTAAAAATACTAGCTAAACCATATATCATCTTGGTTTAAGGTCTTAAAAGCACTCTTGAGTACTTTGCATGAAAAGAAACATCAGTTTCAGTTTTCATACTTTTCTAATCTGTGTGATGCACTTAACAAAGCATCTTGGTCTTCCATTAATGTTTTATTCTTTTGTTTTGTTTTATTATGCTAGTCTATGCAGCACAAAAGCTTTCATAGTCAGCCAAGACATTGATTTATGCTTTTGTTAGGAAACTATGAATAACCTTTAGGTTGTGATTAATATAATCCGCTCTCGGCGGCTAGGCTGCTCCGTGCCTCTCTGAGCTCACTTGACATGACCTTTGCAGTGAGAAGACAAACAACCCTAAGAATCTCTAATCCTACTGCAAGCTGTAATGTTGAGGTTAGGTCTCATGCCAGTGGGCACACATTTAGTTCCCTTATGAAATACTCAGTGTAAAACCATACCAAAACCCAAAACTGATGTTCTCCAAAAGTTCTGGACTTTGACTGGGCCACTCAAGGACTTTCACCTTCTTCTTTTTAACCCACTCAGGGACTGCTTTGGCTTTATATGAATATGAATATGAATCCCCATCCCAATTTCAGATCTTTTACAGTTCCAGGTGTTTCTCTATCCTCTCTGCCTTCTATTTTGACAAGTTTACCAGCCCCTGCTGATGAAAAGCAACCCCAACACATGATGCTGCCACCACCATGCGTCAATGTGGGGATGGTGTTCAGTGCTGTTGTTTCAACAGACGTAACACTTGGCTTTAAGGCTTAATTTTTTGTAATATCAGACCACAACATTTTTTTCCACATCATTTCAGAAGCTCCTATATTTTTTTTACATATTCAAGACTGAGCTTCATGTGTGCTTTTTCAAATTTGACTTTTTCCTTGTCACTCTTCCATACAGCCCAGATTTGTGGAGTATCTGAGCAATTGTTGATTTACAGCTCCTCCCATCTCAATTATTAGACATTGTAGGTCTTTGAGGGTTGTTTTTAGACTCTTGACAGCTTCTCTGACCAATGTCCTTCTTGCCTACCTGCTGAAGTCTGGAGGAGGACCTGGTCATTGAGGATTCTGAGCAGTTTTGTGTTCACCACTTCCCAATAATTGATTTAACAACACTTCCTGGGATACTCAGTGCCTCTAGAATCTTTTTATATCCACCTCCTGACTTGTCTGTTCACAGCGCTGATTCTTAGTTGTTATGTAAGCTCATTTTTCTTCATGTAACTTTGAATACAATGTCCAATGATGGGAATCACACAGACAGGTGTGTCCAACTGAATGGTTGACTACTTTAATGGCATACAGATGTATTCCAATCAACATATTGTGCAAATTCTGAAGGCAACTGGTTGAAGCAGAGCTTATTAAGGAGTGTTAATGTTAAGAGTGTAGCGGCAAGACTTATTAAAGTACAGGAATTAAGTTTGGTGCTCCCTTGCCAGTCCCTCTCTCCTTCATCTCAGTGGTACTTGATACAGAGAGGCCATTCCATTTGGTTCACAATTAATGTGTTTTTCTAGCTGATAGAGTGTCCTGATAAGGAACAACTCCCAAGGCTGAGACACATTACCCACCCTAAAAAATTGTCATCTCTGGTGCCTCAGTGTCAGGGAGATTCCAAGGAAAATCTCATCCCAAGTTGTTTGCAACTCTAAGGTCAGAGTGCATTGTTACTCATCATCAGCCAATCAGGAACTGGTAGGGCAGGTTAACCCTACGTGGGTCTCGGATGCCCATGAAACTTTCAACCAATGAACGATCGTAGTTCCTCCAGGTAAAACAGGCATGACAGGGCTTCCTCTCAGTGCCTCCTGGACATTTCTCAGACTCAGAGTTCCTCCTGAACATCCTCCGACTCAGCTCGGACCACCACTTAACGGCCAGTGTGTCCGAGTGCAGGACTTAACTTTTGTTCTAAGAGTCAAGAACGGAGTTTGCCAGCGTGTAACCAAAGGATCCACCTGAGGTTAGCCCACCGCGAAAGCTCACCTGATCAACAAGTGAACTACGGTCGGAACTGTGGACAGCTGAATCTAAGTATTCAGAACTAGCGCGACATCAGGAACGAACCGGTCTTCTTCCTGCCTAAAGAGTGTGACCTGCTTGGACCCGCAGTCACTTTTCTCCTGTGCACAAACTTTGCTAGTTTCAGCCAACACTAACTAGCCGGTCTTCAGAGAGCATCAGCAGAGCATCGCAGCAGGAATCTCTCCCACCACGTCGCAAGCTGCAACAGCACTGCCTGGCATTGAGCCAGAGAGCGCCGATTGGACACAGCAACAAGCTTGCCGTTGTTTGTTTGTCCGCGGGAGATCTGAATCCACACAGATTGGATGAGTATTCAACATTCTGCATTACAGTTCGAGAATTCAATTGTTACCTCAACCAGGGTTGATATAAATTTAATTCCTATGAGTGATGTACTTGCTTTTGAGTATCTAGTGTAGAAGTTGTAATCCAAGTTCATTTACGAAACGGTCTAATTGAATGATATACTGAACGTATGTCCCTCTTGGTTTGTAACTCTTCGTGCTTGAATATATACCTTTTGTATTCTGCTAACCCCCACGATAAGATCTGTTATGTTTATATGCACATTTTATGTATTAATAAACGTATTCTCGTGTATTAGTATCTGTGTGTGTGTGCGTTGTTTGAGTTATCCCGCAAGGTTGATTCTAATAGCCATCAAAGAATCATTTTGTGACTTACTGCTACAATTAATAATTGTCCCAGTTAAGCACAAAACCCCTACATTTACTGGTGCCTCGCGAGAGGATGCCTACAAGAGCATGAATACTTTTCCAATAGAGATTTTTATGTCTTTTTTAAATCAATGTATTTTTTAGCTACAAACTTTTAAACACATTGATATTATAGAGGTGAAATTGATCAAAAGGGACATAAAATATAAGTTTATCTAGTTTTCTGGTTGTAACATAACGAAATGTGCAAAATGGGAGTCTATATGTTCTGCACATGTAGTATATTTTATGTCACTATATTATGTTGAATACAAAGAATATAAGACATTATACTGTACATAAAACTCTTTTAAATTACTCTCCTGTCAAATTTGTAACAGTGATAAGCTATTAATTCTGCAGGAATTAACAGTTTGTCACAGTCAAATGTTTGCTGAACACAGTAATTAAATAGCACTGTAATGCTTAATTTAAACATTAAGGGGTACTACAGTATGCTCAACGTTCACTTAATTTATATCCTTAAAGTGCCATGTAGAAATCCAGTCATATCTTAAAATTTCCCAGTTACAAAGCAGCTATGTACTAAATTAACACAAAATAAAAATATTAATAGCTTTTGTCCGCCCCTATTTCAATTTCTATTGCTGGGGCCCACAGGGGACCAGCATCTTACAAATGTGTTTTTAAAGTAATACAGTATTATCCCAGAGCCCCCGAGTGCCACATTGATAAGAAGTAGTGGGACAAAGCTGACCTTACCTCCAAACTCTAAACTTCCTCCCCCATAACAAATTGTTGTTAATCTAATTTAAGAACATAAGGATGGACGAGGAAAGGCTCAAATTGCTCATTTGGTAGTTATTTAAAGGAAAATTCCTTATCAGAGGCCTGCTTCCGGTGGTGCTAAATGAACCAGAGAGCACATGAGTGAGTTTGGGAACCATCAAGCGGGAATATCTGATCCAGGAATCATTCTCATTACTCTACTTTCAACTCTAAGTCTACAATATCCTATTTGTGGTATGGAGGCTGAAATTGAACACAATATTATAAATATGTCTTTCTAGGGCACTGTAAAGTTTAAGCATAACTTCCCTGATATACTGTACAGTCAACATGTTTTGCTCTAGATACCTATGTTCTGTTTTATTTTATTATACCTTTCCAACATTGTCTAGATGAGGACATACAAGATTCTGCAGAAACAGATTCTGCAGTGTTTAAGTGCCTGCAGCTCCGAATCACTCATGAAATATTTTCCTACTAGCACAGCGGATTACTCTGCAATTGAGGTTTAGTTTCATTTTCCATGTGTCTGCCAGTGCATATCTTTGTCTTTGTGTAATTCCTTTGACAATATTTCTGTTTGACTCTCCCCCTTTTTTGTATCAACTTTCTAACATCAACAGAATCTGTCTCTGTCAACAACAAAGAATGTAAAATATTTATATTGATCATAAAGAGAAATGGGCCCAAGACAGATCTCTGTGGAACACCGCCACTAACATCTACATTGAAAGGTGTGCCTCAATTGTTAATCAGTTCATGATCCAGTTGCATACATTATCTTGCATGTCTTTAACTTTAAATTTGGAAACAGCTTTTTATGAGTTTTCAATCTTACAAAAAGATAACATGTCTTTATCAAACTCTGCTTGGAAGTCATACTGTATATCGTGGTATGCTTTAGTTTTGCTTATTTACAACCTCACTACCAATGATCACCTCACCAATATAAAACTAAACAAGTAAATATATAGATATTAAAGAACAAAACACTAGTTTGGTTAGTGATCTTCATAAATACTTGATGTTTATGTAGGAGATAGTGGTTCTGATTTTCCACAGTTTTATTAAGTAAGAGCAATGGTAGAACAGCTCAGTTATACTTTCAGTTTTCCAAACAATAATGATCCCACACACAACAGCCACTCCCTTGCTCAGATTTCCTACATACAGTATCATTACATTGAGCTACTGTACACAGAGAAAACAGGATGGGTAATGTTCTCTATTTTCCTCACTTGATTGATGAACCAAAGAAAGCTGAGGATGAGCTCCTTTTAAACAGGCAGTACAAAAATTAAGCATTAAGTATTTCCTGAGTCATGCAGGAAAGATTTGAAACTCTTCTTGATTTCTGTTAATTAACATGTTTCAGGGTACTCGACGGAAACACCTCTCAGTTTCTGTTGTTGGAATTAATAGCAGTCTGAGTCAGATGATAAGTTTTGAATGACTTCTGGAGTGATTTAGCAATATTATTCATTATAGTTGTTATGTTGCAGAAAGGCAGAGACTGTAGCAGACATGTTTGGCACATGTTAGCTCTTTATTATACAGTAAATATCACAGAACTGTGACAAAATGGCTGTAAGCCATCAAGGAACACAAATGTCATAACACTGTATCCAGATTATTAGTACAACAAATGCTGTGTGCCAGTAGTCAGTTTTAAACAGCACAAAGAAAATCTTGGCTTTCATATAGCAGTCATCTTTTAAGACAGTAATCGCCATAAATCGCCATAAATCTTTGGATTATCTTGGGCTATCGATTGGTAATTATCGGTCTGGACACAAACTGGATCAAACCTATTCTGGAGATAACACGTATTAATAATAGAAATGTGCTGAGATCAAAACAAAGGCTGGGGTTGACACGATTAAGCATTTTCTGTCACGATTAAGATGCAGATACATACTGCATCATCACATGAGGGCACTGGAGGATGAGGGAAACAGAAACAGCTACACTGGAGTAAAACATACAGGATGTTTATGTTCATGTGCAGGAGCTCTTAACAATATTTTTCACAAGGAGAGCTTAGATCCAGTAGTCCGTTATAATAGTTCAATTTTGCCTGTATCTTTTCTAGAGTTTTGAGGGTTCATTTAAATCGCAGTGAACAAGCTGCTGAGACAATGAGAATTGTCCAGTGACTAGATAGAAAGAAAAAATAACTCTGAAGTACAAAAACCCCTTTGCGGTAACAAGAGAGGTGTTCTTCTGAAGAAGGAATGGGAAATGATCCAGACCTGAAGAGCCACTCCAAACCCCATGATCAGACAAGGTTCTGTGGGAACAAGTGGAGTCTTCAGACTGAAACCAGGAGGTACTTTTTTATGCAGACACATGGGTGTGTGAGACAAACTGCCCAGCCAAGCTCTTAAAGTTTGTTCGCTATGATCCTTCAAGAAATGGATAAGATGCTGGGATTGATTAACTGCTATAGCAACCAAATAAACGATAAAGAAAGACAAGAATGAATGACTTCTTCTCATTTGGAAACTTATACTCATTGTACTGTACAACAAGAGGAAAAACGCCTCTGCCATCCAAGTTATGCAGTAAGACCAGACCACATGACCTAGTCTGCATCCTTGCAAATTGTGCTTTGGAACAGCTGTCTTGTGCCATGGGGGCTGTGTACAACAGCAATGGCGCAGGTGGTAGCCCAGATCTCACCTGTCAGGCTACAGCCCCAAGTTCCACTTCCTCTGGATGCTGCAGGCCATTCCCTCTCTGAAACATTGTGATAGGACAGCTTCAATCCCATAATGCTATTTGCATCACATTATGAGTGACATCTACAATCCTGCTTATTACTTAGGAACCGCAATAGTAATCAAAACAGATTGCTTTTACTATATCCAAACAGCATGGTGTCATACTAATAGAATTATGCAGGAAACAAGCTTATGAGATTACAGCCTTCTGAAAATGCAGAATCAATGTTGAAAACCACATGAAATATTACTAGTTTTATTCAGAGGCAAGTCTGGAGTAAACCTGCTGCAACAGTTTAAAAGTAGCAGTGCAGTTTTCATACTAACAAATCCTTGGATTGCTTGCGCTTTTTTCTCATATTTTCTCTTTTTGAAGATACTAAAATATGTCCCTGTGCTCCACAGAATTGAGTGCATCCTGATCATTTAGCCCACAAGATCTGCACCACTGATTTGAGTAATGACCAATTATTCAAAACAGACAGCTGCTTGGTTAATATTGATACTGCATACTGCACTTTAACAGCTTAGTGCAACAATAAAAAAGCTGACTTTTTATTCTTATTATTTCTTAGGATAGACAATCAACAGTCTCTATTTTGCTGACATTAACTAGCTGAAATAAAGCCCCTACAGCTGCCAGCACAATGCACTGACTCATTTATTTTAATTTAATATTTCTTTTATCAGAACAAGCAGAGTTATCGGAATTAGCTAAATTGAAAGACAGTCATGCATTCCCTGACTTGTCAGCTAAAACAGACTGCTGCTGACCCTACAAGTTATGAAAGCATCCTTCATATAGGATATTGAAATTAAAATTCATACAATTTGGTATTAGGACAGTCAAACCCATCAAGTCTAAAAACACACACAACATTAAAGCATTAAAAATGCAAAAGCAATTAAATTAAGCCCAGCCATTTTCTCTGCCAAGAACATCTCTTATCATTATAAAAAAAAATCTTTAATCACTTATCCAACCTTTAGAACAACAAACAAATATTGCATAGTGCTTTATGTATATTGCCCTGATAACCCGAGGGGATAAAAACAGCTACAGTATTTAGTTTTATTTCCACAGTTTACTCTTCATGCATTTAGCTGCCGGATTTCGCTGTTATTAAAGTCATTCTTTCATGTGCCTATGGCTTGAATCTGTTCTGAGGAAGATTTGTTTTAAAAAATGAAAATTGATTTTAAAACTAAAACCCTTTCAAGCTTATATCGACTACTCAAACTCAAAAACCTTTGGATTGAAGAAATTAGCTTGAAAACATAAAAATGGCTGTCAACAAGAGGAGGCCATTCAGTCCAATTTTCTCATTTAGCAGTTTAGTAGCTCAGTAATTTTAAAACATGAGTTTGGGCCTGGGCAGCACAGTGTAACAGTGGTTAGCTGTTATTGCTGCCTCATGGTGCTGGGGAAATGGGTTCTGGACTGGGGTGCTGGAATTTGTGTGTTCTCTTCTGGCAAAACTGGCCCTGGTGTGAGCCTGTCTGTGTTTGTGTCTGACTGTGTCCTGTGATGGACTGGTATCCCATCCAGGATGCACCCCGTCTTGTGTCCATTACTTTCTGGGATAATGACCCTGAGTTGGATAAAGTTGTTTGAAAATGGATGGAATGGGCCTTGCCCATCTGACTGGGAAGCCTGTTCAAAGCACCTACAACTTGTTGTGTAACGAAGCATTTCCTACTCTTCATTTTCTAATCAATCACCTTTTATTTTGCCATTGTTATTCTGTGTCCTTGTTTCACTATTGACTGTAAAACAGTCCCCTGGGTTGAACCTCTCACACTCCCTTTAAATTTCTTCTAGACTGAAGAGTTTTGGTTTCCTTCAGCTAACATTTTACAATCATTCTTGTTCTCCTTTCAAATATTTATAAAGCTAAAACTTAATTTGTGTGGTATGGTACACACTGGACACACTATTCCTTATTAGCATCATATTGCAAAGCCTGAGCACAACTTCCCTTGATTTAAATTCCAGTGTGTCTCAGGCGTTGACTGTTGACTGAGGATTCAGCCCCTTGTGTGATTCTCATAACTGCTGTCATCAGTAAAGAGGCTGGCTTTGTACTTGCATTACTTCGTCCAAGACTTTTATCTTTGTGATCAGTCCAATCACTGGAGACAGCACACTGAAGTAGAAAGGAGAGTTGGTCTGTTAGCTCCAACAGGGAAGATAAAAGCGCAAAACACGAACATAAACCTCTAGAAGGGTACTAATAGTCAAAATTGATGCCCATGGTTCAGTAGAACTTTGATTAACTTTCCTACCATTTTGTTTTAATTATATATTAGTAAAAATCTTTCTAATTACTATGTAATGGTATGGAAAGTGGCCACCAAGCACCTAACTGATGTAACTACAACAGTATACACACAAGCTTTTGGCCTCATGCTGTTCTAGGGAAGCACACATAATGTACTCAATACAATACACAATACATTGTAAGAGCTAAAGTCTTATGGTACAACCTTTTCTGCTACAATCCTGACAATTTTCCCAAACTTTGTGTCATTAACCATTTACACTGTTTACTTTAGGTGGAAACATTGGTGGAAATTCAGTAAGCTCTCCAAAAATAATCAGATCTGTACACCTCCAGAATTCATTATTTTAAAAACATCCATGTACTGCCCAACTATCAGCTTTAAGAGAACTTCCTGCATTGTGAGAATTAAGGGATTGACCCTTATAAAGCTTTAGATTTCGCAAGAATGATTAAGGCAGGACGCCATGCTGTTGAAATAGCATGTCATCTGCACTTGTGATGAATTCAGTCATGAAAGGTGTCTATTCTGAGCAGAATCCCACAGCAGCAGTGTAACTCTGGCTAGCTGGATTCTGGATGAGTCACCTAGATCTGAAATGGGTTTCAATTTTACAGCAAAGTGAGAAAGCAAAATAAGCAGAAAGCCAAAGCCCACCTGAGCTCAAACAGAGGAGCCAGACTCCTCCCCAAAATGTGGGCTTTTATTCGATACGCATCACCAGCCAGATATACAGTAAAAGGCTCTCCAGCCTGCACTCAATTTTGCCTTCAGCCTTCTTCTGGCCAGACTAATCGAGGTCACATAAAGAACAGCTGAGGCCACTTCGGAAGCACTGGCCACTGCTTGAAAAGACCAGCAGTACTGACCTGCACCCCATGATTCATTGAGAAAGACAAGGATTGCGAACCAGCTGTGAAAAAAAGCATATCTGTTTATAACTTAGAAACACAATTAATCCTCTCTCCCTAGGGATCTCAAGATAGTTATAAACAACTGACAAGCCTGCTTTCTCAGTTAGAAGAAAGGTCTGTGGGTGTCAACATGCACACAAGAGGAAACATCTTTATATCCTCCAGGGCTGTTATGGCAAGTAAGACAGCTTTTACTTTTCTTACTGATCCACCCTTGTTGTAAGGGTAAAATAATCATTGTCCAAAAAGAAAATGTACTGTGTTAATGGAGATGCTTAGAACTCTCAAAGGCTTAGCAATCACTTAATCCTGCCTGCGAGCACAGACGTGCTGTAGATTTTATTAAAACATCTGTTGCCATTGACTTTCTTGATTGAGAGTGAAAATGAGATGTAAATCTGGGTTCTTATTAGAGCTGCTTTAAGACTGGGAGCTGTGGCAGGGCGATGAGTAAACAGATGGCTGCAGAGTAAGAAACCGCCACTTGGAAAGACAGCCCAGCAATGTTGGTATCAGGGAGGGGCTCAATGGGTCCATGAGGTTTAGTCCACACCCACATGAGCACAGAGCACATCCTGACTTAATCTCATAGACTAACCTAAACACTGGAAAAGGTGTGCAGGCCAGGGAGCTGCAACTTTCCAAAAATAGGTACTTCTGACGGGATTTCACATACAGAGCCTTGCAGAAGTATTCACCTGATTTAATGGTGTCCCAGTTTGTTGAATTGCATGTGCAAGGTTAAGATTTTTAATCAATACATGATGGACGGAATCAAATTGAAATCTAATACCTTATACATGACATATGGCAAATGTAAGCAAAAGCTGCAAAGAAAAATGTAAAAAAACAAATGGTGATTGCAAAAGTATTCACGGACACTGGTTGTGCAGGAATGTGGAGTGATCTGACTGCAGAGGCAGAGAAAGAAGAAACACGATCCTGTACATCCCTTTGTTATTGGTACCAGCCTGGCTCTCTCACTGTGCCCAGACCTGCAGATGAGCAGGGACACCTCTCTGGTCTGTGCAACACAGCATTAACTATTCTTAATTCTTATTTCTCTTGTTTTTATTAAAAACATATTTTATAATTGCATTGGCCTGTCTGAAATAAAAAAAAGAAAAATAGACTATAGATAAAACATAATTAAAGATTACTTTAAAGCAGCATTATGTACAGTAATACCAAATATAAACAAGTATAATGTTTTGTTCTTGTATAGTATATCTTGTTCACAAAAAGCCTGTAGTCATATGAAAATTATCTTCTGATATTTACAGAGTGCTCAGAGATGATGTGAGCATGGATTGTTGGACAAGGCAATTTTATATTTTTTTACACCTATGAGATTAAATTGCTGTTTTGATTTTTATAAATCTTGTGCATCTTTTCATTTACAGAGGATGTTAGAATTGATTGTTTGCCAAGGTTATTTTATTATCTTTTTTTATACCTATGAGAAACATATAGAGCTCATTATAAAATAGAATCCACATGCCTTACTAAAGAAACTGTGTTTCATCAAGGGCACAACAGGTACCCTTAAGTTAAAACAATACATTTTTTTAAAACTGAGAGCTCTGTGTTGTTCTGGTGAAAGAAAACTGAATCACCCACCAATCACAGACAAAATAGCCACATGAGACACTAAAATGAATGTCAAAGTTGACATTGTTCTAGCCAGGAAGTGTATTAATGCACCTGCCTGAAATTAAGACTGTAAAAGTAGAGTGTACCAATTAACAGACAATGGTCTAACTAGTAAAATTCCTCTAGTAGCTTTCACATGGGTGGGGATGGTAAAGCAATGAAATACTTGTGCCCAGATGGATAATGGGCACAATTATGTTCCAGGTGCTCTGATTGGCTGAGGATATACGTATGCAGGTGATTACAAGAGTAAGTATCTACAGTAAGTGTCCAAGACTGCTGTGTTTTGAGTGTGCCTTGGCATCCCTCCACTTTGCCTATCTACACATTTGTGAACCCATTACTGTGCAGGTCAGGCAGCCAGTGTGCTGGAGGAGGAAGAAGGAAATTATAAGGCGAAAGCTGCTTGACTCCGGTCAAAGATCCACGTCAACAAACTTCATTATTCACAAAAACAATCACTAAACAAAGGCAGCAGGTAAGACAAGGAGAATGAAAACTCAGAAGAGCATGGTAACCAGAGGAACAAATTACAAACCTCACTCACCTTTCCCGAGCTTACCCAGAGACGTGCAGGAAAGTAAACAAAGATAATTTAGCATCCCAGATCAAGGCCGTGACTAATGGGTTGGTATGCTGTGCTTCTGTACATCCCTGAGCCTGGAGCAAGCCCTGTCTCTAGTCCTCCCCAGGTCAGAGAGTGCAGCTGGTTTATCAGCCTGCTGCTCCAGGGGAGAGGAAGCAGAGTTCACAGGCAGAGAGAGCTGGGATATTGGCTGCCAGCCCCAAACCTCACACAATAATAATTAGTCTGCAGGGCTCACAGTAAGAGAGAGAACCAAACAGGCTGAGAACCAGCTGGAACATTACAGCACTGAGAAGTTCAATCTACACACCTTGCAGTTAAAATAACGACAATAGTAAAACAATTCATTGTTTTTCAGCTGATCTCCTATACAGTCTTCAGGAACTTCAAACCAAAAAAGAAAGGTAGCACTTCTCACAGTATAGAATATCAGTCATTTAATATTTGGAACAGATTCACCTTCTGAGATTTTATATTACAACGTCAAACAAGAAACAAAAGGAGAAGAGAAGAGATGTGGAATAACATGTTGCTGTAAATTAGCTCAGAAAAAGGAGTCAACTTTAAACAACAGTAAAACCTAAAACATTTCCTTAAAATGAATACAAGATTTGTGTGTAGTATCTCTGGAGAGCGAATGTGACAGCTTTAGGCTATGACAGAAGGCCTCTGGATCTAGCAGCCTCTTTGGCCTCTGCACGCTGTGTGTTTATAGCTAATTATAGCCAGTGAAGAAATGACCATTGCTGAGATGCCTCCCACCCCCATCCTGCATCCTGAGGGGGTGTGCAGACACACTTGTATCTGTGAGGAGGACAGCACAGCTTCTTACAGCACAGGAAAGGAAGAGCATGTGAAGACCCCATGCTCGTGTCTGGCGTGGTGAAGTGCTGCTCACAGACGAGACACACTCCTGGACAACCCTTAGTGATAGCAAGGCATCAGATCCTTCACTCCGGGCAGCACAGTCTGGAGGATCTATGCACGTACCTGTATAACCATATTTTCTCTAATAGAAGGGAAAGCTGCTAATCGACTAAAGATGGACCAACCCTGTTTAAATTCTAATCCTTTACAATAGCAGCTCCGCTTTTCCTGTCTAAGAATGTTTCATCATAAAATATAAAAAGATCAATTTAAGAAGAAAATATATTAGATATATAAAGCCTTTTTGGAACAGAAAGCCACGGGTCATTTGATGTTTCTTTATTGAAACTGTAACATGTCCAGGTGAAATGGAATTTGTTACTACTTGTGTACTGGAAGAGGGGGGTCAGATTCTCTCACTTAATTACTTGGTCTAATTGGTTAATAAACTGGGAAAATTTTTTAAACAGATGGTGTCCTCAACAATCTTTTCTGACCCCTTCTTTGGTCTGAATTTATACAGGTCTTCAATAGATGGCAAATGGCAGTCAATGGCTTTCTGCACAGGGGACAATTTTGCTTTGACATTTGCCTCTAGAAAGAACAAATACTTTTGGGACATGTGATGTACTGTCAAACCTAGTATCTCCTTTCCATGCCTTGAATCAGTATACAGGACATTTACAACAGTTTCAAACGTGAATATTTCAACAGACATTCTTCTATTGCACAGCTGGTGGAAAGAAGATAGACACTACTATCACACAAGAGGAAAGGATCAAACCAGCCTTGGGGACCCCAGTCCCTTGAAGCCTAATTCATTTATTACATGTTTTAAGTTAGTGGAAGCACAGTGGGATGACTTAATCAGAACAAGACTGAACAAAGTGTGATAAGCCTGCAGCATGTAATCTTTAAATCAAGCACATTCCTTTATTCCTTTATAGAGGATTCTTAGTTGTCACTCTCTTACAGTGTTAGAACTAAAGATTGAAAGAAATTACAATTTCTGTGGGTTACTTTGAAAAACATATCAACCAAATACATTATTACTGTTAATAATTGTATTATTATTTTCTAGAAACCTTTAGACCAGATTCTTGAATCAATATGTTTCTTCTAGCTAAACAAGGAAGTTTGTAACTTTTTTCATTTTCTTAGCAGAAAATACTTTTAAGGCCTGTGACGTTGCACGCTGAGAAAAGACACTGCACAAGCTACCCTACCGGCAGCTCAATCTCTCACCTGTACAACCTCTGTCCCAGAGCACTAACACACAGAAAGACAAAAAGCAACAAGCTAAAATGTCTTGTGGTTTCAAGAGTTGGCTGAGAGGGTTTAATCTGAGATTACAAAGCTAAAGGGAATCCCATACCCTTTCTGTGACTCTGCACACTGAAAAAGACCTACAGCATAGGTGCTGGCTTACTTTATAAATAATTACTGTATATTGCTAAAAGAAAAGAAATGGACTTCAGAGCATCAGTTCCAAAAACCTTTATCTTTCTGTACATTTTTAACACTTGTCTGAGAGGACAAGAAAACAGTTTACAAATATGTTTCTTCAACAAAGGCAGAAGTTTGGTTTCAAACTTCACAGTACTAATGCATGATGTAGTTCAAGTAGGTAGCTGCATCAGCATGTGTAAGCTGCAAAGGAACAAGTAAAGAGTTTATTCCATTCTGTAAAGAGAATGGAATATGTAAAGAGAAGAAAAACACTTTGTGTTTCTTTTCTTCTCTTTACAGCATGGAATAAACCCCATTACTTGTTCCTAATGTATGATGAATCACTGTCAACTACCCATGTTTCCCTGTCAGATATACGGAAACACAGTGCAAGGATCTTCATGATCTGTGTTTAACAGGACTTAAATTACTGTTGCCAGTAATCTGTGGGTAGCATACACAGAACTCACTAAAGTTAAAAAAGTGACTAGAACTGAAAAACAGTGCTGGCAATTCTAGCTGAAACAAATGATAACCCAGTGCAACTACCTGTCTAGAACCAAGCATCATAAACAGATCAAAGACAAAATCCTGAGATGGGAGAGAAAATTAGGCTGAACATGAAGAGAATCAGGCAGCTGCTTCCTTCAGCCTTTTGAAGAGACACAATCTTCAAAAACCATTTTAACAGCAAGGCCAAATGTAGAGACAGGCTGAATAATTTGTGATCCTTGGAAAAAGTGTATAGTCTCCTTTACTGCATACAGGTATACATGTACTAAGCTGTACACTAGACTGAATGCTGTAGTATAGTAGGCACAGAAATTCATTCTCTCAAAGAAAATTAACTACAGACACAAAAATTGCTCAGAGATGGAACAAACATCTAAAAGACTCTTAGAAACTGCAAAGAATAAGTACTACCACTAAGTGTAATACAGCTATTTAAAAAGACACCAAAACAATAATATATGATTTGAATGTATCTTTTAATTCAACTTTTTAAAAATAAATAAGAATCATTTATAAATCTTGTCTTATTCCAAGAGACGGCCACATTTACTATCTGATTTCAATTAGCGGGCCCTTAGATATGCTGTGCACAGCTGCTTGAAATACCATTCATAATTCTGAGCCCAGAGTGCTCTAGTTACTATGTTATATGTGTACATAAGGTCAGAGGATAGTGTTCATTGATCTCACTGTCATTGTAAAGGTACTTTCACACAGAATGTGGTTGTCATTTGAAATGGTGCTGTACAAAAGATAAAAGCAGTTCTACAATAGCGCTTACAAAGGAAGCGACAGCTGCCATTTAGATCCTGAATAAGTGAAGAATAATAAAGAACAATGAGACTCTTGTGTAGATGCTTCAATATTAAGTTTTTTTTTTCGCTTTTATATTCCCGTTTTCCATTCCTTTCCCACGGAACTCTGTACAGAAGCCAGAAAAGATCTGATAATTTGCCTGGGTCTTTGTTTTATTTTCTGCTTGTGCTCTGTGCAATTCTGTGACTATTTGCTATGTTAACTGTTCTGACAATATCAGGAAAGCTTCTGGAGAGGTTCCTCTAATTTGAAAGTGGGAATAAGGAAAGATTGAGAGTATTTTGAACAATTCTAAGGAAATTCTAAGAGTCTAAGGAAACTCCACTGACCAAGTAATCCTGTCCTAGACCTCCTTGGCTCTGTAGACCTACAGAGACCTTTGTATCCCTGAAGGCCAACAGGCTTAATAGGTCTGTTTATAGAAATCAATTAACAAATTTAAGCCTTTTCCCATCTCTTTATAACCTTAAGAGACACAGAAAACCTGTTGACCACAGCTACAGCACAGCACAGATACAGCTGGGAACCCCTGGTACAAGCCATAAGGGCTGTAGAAGATAAACAATACAAATGTTGCACAAGTGTTTGTAAATTTAAAGGACCGGGTAATCTGAAGTGTGGCGACTGGAGACACTACAGCTTTCAACATTTTAAACCAACATTCATTGTTCACTGTAACATTTATTATAGAATTTAGTTTTACTTTTGTTTTAACTGGGTTAATTTGCTTTGCCTTGTTTTCTCTTTTTTACCATTGTTATATATATATATTAATATAGTGTGTGCTACTGTATAGCACACACGGGATAATTCTTTGAAAAACAATCCTAAATGAAATTGTTATATAAAACTGTGACTAGACTGCTTGACAATACCCAACAAAGACTATAAGCAAAAGAGCACTGCAATGCAAATATCCTGTGTTAGACTCAGCACTTTCTGAACAATATGAGTGTAGTATATTTAAGAAATCAGTTTTACTTGCAGAGGGATTTAGCATGGCTTACACACAACAGAATCATGCAGACACACTATATAGGATAGGAAGCAAATAAGAATTAAATGAATAACAGGAAACTGCAGGTAAAAAACTGCCTTTGAATTTCCATTAACAGTTTTAAATTCCAAACACTCTCTGACTGGTACAGGGGTAATCTAATCACTGCAGATCCCTATGGTACAGATCTTAGGCAATCTTAGGCAAAGTGCATTATATATTAAATTGGCCATTTAAAAATAATGTAAATTCTGTATTCCTTTTTCACAGCAGGAAGACAACTTCCAAATGTTAGTATTCTCTGCTTAAGATGTAAATGTGAAATGCATCCACAGAAACCATTACAGTGCACCTAACTAACCCTTATACTGTACAGTAAGTGTCTGGACCAAGGTATGAGACCATCTCATCCTAAGAGTCTGGAAGAGTGTAGTGCAAGCACTATACAGGGTATCTACCTTAAGATCGGAAAACCCAGTTAAAGAATTTAGCTCTTTGAAATTGAATGCATTTGTGAAACTGTGCATCCTGACAACTCTGACACAGGCTCTGTCATGTTAACATACAGTGCTGTGAAAAACAAATACAATCTTTTTGGCATCCTTAGATTCCCTGGGAATAGTGCCAATTTGCCATAGAGATAGACAGGTCCCAGCAATCACACAGAAGCACAACACAAAAACAAAATAACACAAAAACACTGGAAAGGGATAAAGATCAGATATCTGTTAGCAGGAATGATAAAATTCTGAAAAATCTTAGGGTGTCACAGGAGTCATCTAGACAGAAGTTCTTTCAGCATGACTGTAACTGAGCAGAAAAAATAAAATACACCCATGCTAAAGTATTATACTGTATAAAATGAAATAAAAATGCTGAATATATAAATACTCATATGGTATAAAAAGTAGTTTTAAATACAAGTTAGTTTACATTTTATACTCTGTTTTACACAACACACCACTTGATACACAGTGGTCTGTCACCTGTCTAAAGTATACAGTTTCTGTAAAAAATGCCTTAAATCCAGGTACACAACCAGATTCCCGCTTTCCCCAGCAACATGAGGAAAACTGCATCAACCTCCCTGGACTTTCAGTCCTTGTCTCTTTCTTCTGTAAGACATTCTGAGGCTCTGTAACTCACTGTCCCCATATTCTAGTACAGTCACTTGCTCTCTGTTAAAGAAGAATAATGAATGGGCAGAAACTATGGAGCAGTGGTGAGGGCTCTGAACTTAGATCAGGAAGGTTGTGGGTTGAAGCCCAGGTGAGACACTGCTGTTGTAGCTTTGAGCGACTCAAATTATTTCAGTGAAATGCCCTGCTGTATGAATGGGTACAAATACAGTATAAGCTGCTTTGGATAAAAGCCTCAGCTGAATGAAGCAGTAATAATTAGTGCTGTGACACTCCAATCCATGCTCAGGAGTTCCCTTCCCTGCAGCTTCATAATCAGCACTGGAACACTCCATTCTCAGCCCATTAGCACTTGAATAATGAGCTCTGAAACCTTCCCTTCTTTTCTACAGCTCAAACACACCTGCCTGTCATTACCCCTCTCAGGCCTGTGTGGCAGACTGAATAAGGAAATTCAGAAGACACACAATTTTTACTCACACAAAAATTGCTCCTGTGTTTCTGAAACAACTCCCTCTTTACTACTGCCTGTTTTCTCCCACTTTAATTTACATGTCTTCTGAAGGTTCTTGTACATCAGGATCTGCAAGGTTCACAAGGGCATGCAGCCAGATGTTGTTTGCTCCATTTTTGTTCGGTGTTGTGTCACACAGAAATTATCTCTGTGTGTCACCACTGCAGAAATGTAGAAAGATCACTCTTTACTTTAGCAAAGATTATTTATTATACCCCGATTGCCATATCAGCTGTTACACTGCGGAAAACCAGGGACTGAGGCAGACAGGTTTCACATACGTCTGCTCTTTATTGTGCATAACTCCAAACTGACACAGAATGGAAAAAAACCCGCCAAGGCACCTAATTGCCATAACACACTAACCCCCAAACAGAAGTGCAGCAACATTGTAAACACAAGCAGACACTGTGTGTGACACAACATTAGCCAACTGGGATTTCCCCAGAATAAAGAAATTAAAGCAATAATTATTGGTTGTTGACTGGGTTTACACCAAAAAGGCCAGGACAGAAATATTGTGTAGTGAGTAGTCTAGATCCGTTACAGTTACATGTTACAGGTAAGCCTTGAATGCAAGTCACAAAATGGCACTGAATATATCACTGTTACTTTAAGTCACTTATTCTGCTTCCTGAGGACAAGTCCTTGGGGACAAGTCCAGGCACAATCTTCATAAAGATGTGGTGATAATATATATACAGTATAAGCAACCATTAAAGCACTCAAAACAAGAAGTGCATTTCAAGCAATCAAGCATTCTAACCACGTACAGTACAAACAATTAAAAAAGCTCAAATAATTTCTGGCTGCTTTTTTATCTGGTACAAAGTTGAGGCAGTGCAACACCATTATCTGGCCCCTACATTCCCTTCTCCTTATATTACAGCAAGCAAAAAAGCACTGCATGGGATGTGCATCTAATCCCATTTAGTTTGGTATTTAACCAGCAGAAATCCACAGCAGCTATTCTTACGATCCGTAATCAAACCCCAAGATCAAAGCACAAGCTAATATCACACTACATTAGGCGTGAAACCACCAAAATGTACCTCACAAAGGCAGAGAGAGAGAAAAAAGAAACAATGTAGAATATTGAAACCAAGAAAGAGCATTTATAAGTTCATTTTCTTTCCTTCTCTTTTATTTTGTCATCCCTAAAATTGACTTTAAAATCCCTGTTGCCCTATTGAGCTCATATAGTTGGAGAAGAGAGAGCTGCCAGAAGAGCTTGTCAGGCATGTCAGGAATCCGCCACTCTTCTGGTGGACAGAGACTGAGAAGCTGTTTGAAATGCTACCAGAACCATCGCAGTGGGCAATCTGGTATTCCTAGTAATGTGTCCGATCCATGATGAATCAAACAAGCCAGGAGTTACAAACAGGGGCAAACAGGGTCTGTTAAAGTAAATTTTTAGAAAGGGCACCTAATTTTATGCACACCGATCTTTTGAAAGCAGAACTAGAAACCGTGAACTGAAATGATAATACTTTTTTGTGATTACTCTTTTATTTGATTGACATGGCACATAGTTGAAATGTCTCAATAAGCAGATTGATTAAACTGATTATACAGTGTTTCCAAACTAGCAGTGTAAGCATTCCTTTTAGTAAGAAACATGTTTTGACTTTAACAGCCAATTTATGATATTCTAGGCATCCTGGTAGCAGATTTCTCACAGCTCTTACTTTGCTGAATTTCAGGCACATTTAAGATGTTTCCACAGCTGCTCCTTATTCCTGGACACCTTTTCAATCAAGCTCATTCTGCAAACATCTGATTGGTTGAGTGATGTGGAACTCACCTTTAAGAGATCACTCTAATTCTCTACCACATCTGCATCTAGAAACCTGCTCTGTGACATTATCAAATCAAATTTGTTTCTTTACTACAGTGTATTTGTTCTGCACTGTTTTGTGTGATAAGATGAATACCTTTCATAATCTTTATTGAAAGCATTTTGCATCACTACACCTCAGCAGGCTAACATAACAGATCTTGTCAGCAGTTCTGACAAGAACAGTGTCGTTATCAACAAATCAGTTGAGCTGCAGGTACAGTATATACCGGGATTCAATGTTTATATTGTAAAATCAAATTATGTTCGGTTTGAGACAGATCTTTTAGTATGTTTTAGAAAATCTAATCTCAAATTTTTTACTGAGAAAACCAACCAAACAATCAAAATTAGTTTTTAATATCCACCACATGTCGTCTAACTAGGTTGGATAGATATTTAACTGGACAGGACTTTACTACTGTATGATTCATGTGGTGTGATGATTTTCCTGAACAATTATATTGTTTGTAAGTGTATTTCCACAAATTTTAAAATACACCACACCATATTGTTTTTCATTGGCTGTACAGTACTGGTTTACAATGTCAGGTACAAATAATGTTACTAGAGAAGTATATATGACTAAAACAAAATATCAAAATAAAAAATAATAAAAATCAGATATCAGAATACTATGCTGTATATTATATTTCATTTGAATCTGGCAATAGGACAATTTGTAGAACTGAGAATATTCCAAGATTTATGCATTGGCATACTGTATCTGAAGCCTGACACTTGTGTATTCAGCTTCTGTGTCCTGAGTTTGATTCTGGCTTTGAGTGTCTGTCTTGGTGAAGTTTTCCCTGTGCTCACACAAGTTTTCACCTGCTACTACCTAAGATAAGCAGGTTATAATTGATTGGATGCCTCTAAATTGTCCCATTCCTGAGGATGTTTTTCCCTGTATGACCAAGTGGTATTTGTTCAGAGTATAACTAGGGGAGGCTGTTCTCTGACAAGGGGGTTTGGTCTCAGTGTGACAAGGGGGTTTGTTTCCAGGATGGCCAGTACTGGCTTTGTGTTTAACAAAGAACCAAGGGAGCCCCTCAGATTTGTAGCTCTTCTAACATTCTGAATTTTAAACTCTTTCTTGGTACTCGAAGGTGTGTCAAGTGCTTTGTTACTGTAATTTCATTTACTGTATACCCCACTGAAAATGTAAAATGTAAATCAAATAAACTGGGACTAATTATTGTCCCAGTACCAACAATGACACTGGGGCAAGTTTCTACAGCAAAGATGGGTCTGTACCTAGTCACGCACACCAGCACACATAGCTCTCTTTGTCACAAACATCAGCTGACAGCCCAGATGCACTTAGAAATGGCACCAAATAATGAGCCAATCCTCATTATTTGTGAATGTATTATCATTCCTCTTCATTCTGGCAAAGTGCAGAAAGAGGAATGCCCATGGCTATAGGCTGGCTGTATGAATTTGAGTAAATTTTTTTTTCATAAGCTCCAATCAGATAGAGGAAAAGGTAATTTCTTATTTCTTTCATGTGCTTCTTTGGATGTGTAGCCCCCTGCTATCTGGATGGAAACTGGATGACTTCCTGAAGAAGGAATACAGGAATGGCAGACCCCGTGGCTAGATTCACAATATCCAACCCCTGCCTCATTCTAAATTGCATCTGACAATTTTAACCCTGCTAAATTGATCTGTTTCAGAGGGATTATGATCAGGACCATTGCCAGGCAAAAGTTTCAGAAAAAGATCCAAGATCTGCACTCTGAGAGAGAGATGATCATCTCAGACTGTTAAGTCCCTGCAATCGCACCTTTTCTTTTTTAGGGGTTCACAAGGGTAGTTTCACAATATCTCATGTTTTACCTATGTGATGTCTTCTTCTTTTGAGTGTTTTTCTATGGGAAAAATGAGCTCCCAACTAACCACCACAGCACACAGGCATTTAGCACTGGTGCACAGAAATGATCTTTCCTGAAAGCACCCTTTAATTAGCCCCAAACCCCAGCCATGTGGAGTAGAGAGACAAGAGTTCAACATTGAGTTTATTTGAACGTTTTAATAATAATAGAATATAGATATACAGTATATTTATTGTTGTTTAAATTTGATATTACCATTTATTTCTATTTTTTTAACTCAATGCTGCCTATTATTTATTTAATCTACTTGCTGCCTCAACCCCTGTGCATTGTGTGGGAGAATGGGAACCTGTCACCAATTTAAATGCACAGGAGCCAGCACCCTCAGTGCTTATAGGGAGGTTGAGTGCAGTGTGTCATTGTCATATGTCATCACAATCTCATAGCCACAAGACCTGTCCCGTGACTTGTTGTATTGTAAGACAAAAGGCCTGAGCAAATAATCAAAACAATCTCCACTGTCAAACAATCTCCAGATTATGTGACATAGATAATAGCTAATATCACAGCCCTTGCTCAAGCAGTGACGCCTGTAAGGCTCAGCCTGCTTTTCAAGTTACAGCCTGTAATGGTAGAATGAAGCTCATTAATAATAGCAGAAGTTGCTGCTGTAGCAGCAGCCATGACAATAATGGTTGTAATGTGCAAGCCTTAGTAGTGGTAATGGTAATTGTAACATTTTAATGAAAAAAAATATCTTAAGCATATTATTTAAGTTCAAATTCAACATTTCATCATACTCTTACCAGAAGTGCACCAGAGCCTGCTGATCCAGTTATACAGCAGAAATGTTTCTTTGATAAATCCAGGAAAGAAGGGTTAAACTATTTAGTAAGTACACTGAATTCACACCTGCTCAAGGTGATAATATACAGGGTGTTAGATCTCACTCCAGAGAGCTGTGCTGAAGGAGCAGAATTTCTCCAGGTGCTGCCAGAATAGTCTCACTGATATCATCTGATGACACAGGCACTACCAGCATTGCAGTGCCCTGATATTTGCAGAGACCTCATTCTTAAATTCATGTTAAGGAGGATATAGCGAAAACACATAGCACCAATGCTATGTGCTAGCAACCATAGCTTAATTATTCTGCTGTAAAAGTCTTGATCTTAAAACAGTTACCTACATAATATAGCTAAGATGATTTACTCATTTTGAAGAAGGCAAACAGTGATCACTGCTCAGTTTTGAAACAGATACAGACAGATGAGGACTGTATTGAGTTATTAATCTTTTCATGAAGCCTCTTTTCTATGATTAATTTATTAGTGATTGTGATGCAAATGCCCCTGGAGTGTTGAATTATTTTTAAGTATATAGCACACACCTGTCTGGTATTACTACTCTCACTCAACTGTCCTTATCCAAGCAGATGGGTCCCACTCACAAAGGCACTGTCTCAGAGACACAACTAAGGGCCGACCTGTAACCTCACTGCAAACAATTTCCTTTACATTAGGCAGAGGACCAAGAGAAATGGGAATAAACCCTGCAGAAGTTCAAACCTGGCTCCAAAATTGAGGGCAGAGCCTTTGATCTGAAGAAAAATCTGGGTCTGTAAAGCAATATACAGGGAAGGGAAAGAAAGAAAGTGATAAGTTTGTTCCTCACCAGGCTGATCCATCAGGATTCTCAGCACGTGCCTTTTGCTGGCATGTATCAGAGACCTGGAAACTGTCTCTAGATAATTTTGCCCTGCTGCCCTAGGCTGCCATGGAAACACACATAAACCCTGAGCTCAGCCTTTTGTCCAGCCATCTCCCAGATGGCCCACTTGAACTTCAGCCATAAGCAGCACACACCTTTTGACCAGTACACGTACAACTATTCCACTTTATCACATCCACTGCCGTAGAATGGCACTTCAACAGCAATTTAGAGTTAATCTCAGAATGTCAGTTTTTTAAGACCCAGTATTGTTTACTGCTAGATATATATTACACTTGTGCATTTCAACCAATAAAGACACCCTATGCAAGTTCACCAGCTGTGATGTACGATAGATAAGTAACAATAGCCGAAAGACTCTTGTAAATCATTGAAAAATTCACCTCTCTAGGTCAAGGGTACTAACTCATAGAAGGAGTTGATGGAGTATTAGTACTGTTGAAACAGAGATTATTCTTTGTCATTTTATTAAAATAAAATCATGATTTTATTTTAATAGTTGTTGTAAAACATCTTTAGTTGAATTAAAATATCACGTACAATAAGTACTAACTTTCCCTGCAATGGATGGCTTCCCGTCCAGGTTGTACCCCAACTTATGCCTGTGGCTTGCAAACATAAGTTCTGGCTCTGCACTACCCTGAATTGGATGAAGTGGTGAAAAAATGAATGGATGGATATTAAATATGACAACTCAGAAATCAAAGACAATCAAAAATGCTAAGTTTTTTTCACAACAATTCATGTTTAATCATTTCTACATTAAGATTTAAATAAATCCAGGTCTAAGAGAGTCTGAAGAGAAGGGTTGTTTCTAATTTCTATAAACCAATATATTTCTAAAACAATAATTTCACATTTTATCATGTGTATGAATTAGGGTGCTTTCTTCATTTTATGCTCAGCAGACCAAAAACATAAAATAACATAAAAAACAGATTGCAGTTCCCTTCTAAATTCTTTTTTAGAACAATTACATTGTTCTAATACATTTTCTGTGTTATGGAAAACCAAATCTTTCCCTTTGTGTGGGAAGCCGTAAATTACTTCTACGATTCAGGATTATTCAAGTAGCAATGCACAGTGGGCCTTCAGTTACTTGAGATTGGAGGGACTGAGCTGTGCAACAGTGTGTCCTGTGACTGTCTCAGCACTGCAACCTTGCAGAATTATATGAAATAACAGGGAGAGTTGCATTGCTCCTCTAGGTGATATCCTAGCTATTAGGCACTGTGGGACTTGCAGAGGTAAACATTCTGACTGCATAATTCAGAGGAAAAGTACATGGATCTTACCTGACCTGCACTGGCACAGTACAAGTACCACAGACATAAGAGTTAATTCACAGCTGGGAATTTATATAGCTCATAGTGTATAAACAGAGAATTAATCAATACCTCCTAATGTAAAATAACAAACACACTGGAGGTAATGAGTAAAAAGATGTAGTTTTAAAAAAAATTAAGATTCAAATATCTGAGTTCCAAATCCTCTAGATTGTTTGTAAATTCAAATACAGCCTACTTATTTTCAAACTAGTGCAAGATTATAATAGAATCTATGTGGTGTCTTTTCCATATGTTTGCCTTACATTGAAATAAATGCAGCAGAGATATACCATTTGGCTTTACGAGTGGACAACCTTCACTAAAGTATGGCATTGTCTGTATTTAATATCTCAAAACTAATTAGAAATTGATTTTATAGAAAGTATGTTTTGTTTAATTTTACTCTGCAGTGTGATGGACAGGTAGTACTGTATATGGTATAGGCATCAAGAGACTGGAACTGGAAATCATCCAGGAAATTATTTGGATTTCAATTAACCTCAGTAATGTATACTACAGCTTTCCCCTGTGGCTCAAGTTGACTGTGGATTTGTGCCATCAGAATGCAGTGCATTCTGATCTGCTTGGTTGTGCCAATGTAACTGGCGGGATTGTGCTAACGCCCAGTTCCACTGTACTGTACCTGTGAGACTGAATTAACTCCCAGCTTCACTTTACCTGTGAGACCGAGTGAACTCCCAGCTTCACTTTACCTGTGAGACTGAGTGAACTCCCAGTTCCACTGTATCTGTGAGACTGAGTAAACTACCAGTTCTACTGTACCTGTGAGACTGAGTGAACTCCCAGTTCCACTGTATCTGTGAGACTGAGTGAACTCCCAGCTCCACTGTACCTGTGAGACTGAGTGAACTCCCAGCTCCACTGTACCTGTGAGACTGAGTGAACTACCAGTTCTACTGTACCTGTGAGACTGAGTGAACTCCCAGTTCCACTGTTTCTGTGAGACTGAGTGAACTCCCAGTTCTACTGTACCTGTGAGACTGAGTGAACTCCCAGTTCCACTGTATCTGTGAGACTGAGTGAACTCCCAGCTCCACTGTACCTGTGAGACTGAGTGAACTCCCAGCTTCACTTTACCTGTGAGACTGAGTGAACTACCAGTTCTACTGTACCTGTGAGACTGAGTGAACTCCCAGTTCCACTGTATCTGTGAGACTGAGTGAACTCCCAGCTCCACTGTACCAGTGAGACTGAGTGAACTCCCAGCTCCACTGTACCTGTGAGACTGAGTGACTCCCAGCTCCACTGTATCTATGAATTAGCTTCATTACTCTGCTCTCCTCCCCACTGATAGCTGGTGTGTGGTAAGCATTCTGGCGCACTATGGCTGCCGTCGCATCATCCAGGTGGATGCTGCACATTGGTGGTGGTGGAGGGGAGTCCTCATTACCTGTAAAGCGCTTTGAGTGGAGTGTCCAGAAAAGCGCTATATAAGTGTAAGCAATTATTATTATTATTATTATTATTATTATCTGTGAGACTGAGTGAACTCCCAGCTCCACTATACCTGTGAGACTGAGTGAACTCCCAGCTCCACTGTACCCTCTGGGACTGTAGAGAGTGTTCTATTTTTTACAGAACACTTCATAATTGCACAGCATTGTGATGCACATTCAAATCTATTTTAAAATATCAAACCAATTTAATCTACAAAAGTCACAACAAAAGCAAATGATAAAAAAAATAACTGTGTACCACGATGAATGTCTCACATGTGTAACTCAGGACATGCTATTACGCGAAGGGGAAGTTATCATAGTTTGGCCAGCCAGTGCTCCCATCTCCCATACAAACATTTCACATACTAGAGACTTGAAGTTGTTAGTTAAGTTGGAAGGGGTTAAGGCAACAGTGAAGCCAACTTTATATTGTAAGGCTGGAGGCAGATTAAAGCAACATAACTAGAATGGAGATAAGCCTCAGCTCTTCCCTCTGAAATCCTGGCTGCAGGCTATAGCAAGACTGAACTGTATAGCTGCACTGTGATACTGCAGTTTAGGAAATCAGGACACTTCACTGTGACAGAAACTCATTAAAGTCTCTACATCTGTCAGCGACTATTGAAGAAGGAGTGATAAACTCATAAACTTCTTTCTGGGGGGAGATTTGGCTCTGCAGTGGGTTATTTGAAGAGCCTCAATCCTGTCAGTGGTCCCAGATGTTTATGAACATGTCAAAATATTTAGAAAGCTTTTGCTTTATACTGCTTTGTTTCAGGGTTGGCAATGCATTTTGTTTGTCTGCCTATCTTTTGTTTTAATGTATTTTTAAAATGGTTCTGCTTTTGCTTTTCTCTCAGAATGCCTGAAGTAGTTACAAAATAAATGTATACTCCCTATGTTCTCTTATTAAGTGGCACTGTTTTGATAAAGTGTAATTTGTAAGTTAGTAGTTACTGTATTACTGGGCATGAGTGTCATGTTTAGATTCAGTGATTTTTATATTTTGTTTTAAGTGATTTTTTTATTAACAGACATAGAGGATGCAGTCATCTATCTGCTACACAGAGCTAACTCTCACCTGGAGAAGACCGGGAGCATTGTGAGAGTTATGTTCTTTGACTTCTCCAGTGCCTTTAACACCATCCATCCATAAGCTAAGGGCGGCGCAGGTGGACACTCCCCTGGTGTCCTGGATTATAGACTATCTGACCTGCAGGGCACAGTATGCACAGCTACAGAGCTGTGTGTCCGAACAGGTTGTTAGCAGTATTGGGGCTCCACAGGGGACTGTCCTTGCTCCATTCCTGTTCACCTTTTATACTGTACCTCTAACTTCAGGTACAACTCTGAGGCATGTCATCTGCAGAAGTTTTCAGATGACTCTGCAATTGTGGGGTGTATTAGAGAGGGGAGGGAGGAGGAATATAGGAGCTTTATTACCAACTTTGTGGAGTGGTGTCATCTTAACCATCTCTAGCTAAACACCAGCAAGACCAAAGAAATGGTCCTGGACTTTCGAAGGAATAAGTCTCCGCTGAACCCTGTTTCCATACAGGGTGAGGACATAGAGGGGGTGCAGTCCTACAATTACTTAGGGATACACCTGGATGATAAGCTGGAGTGGTCTGGTAACACTGACGCCCTGTACAAGAAAGGTCAGAGCTGACTCTATTTTCTTAGGAAAACTGCTACACATTTTTTATGAATCAGTGGTGGCAGCGGCCATCTTCTACGCTGTTGTGTGCTGGGGCAGCAGCATCATGACAAGAGATATAAATAGGCTCAATAAACTTATCAAGAAGGCTGGCTCTGTGCTGGAGCTGAGCCTTGACCCCCTGGAGGTGGTGGCTGAGAGGAGAATGCTGACCAAGCTCACAGCCATCATGAACAACACCTCTCATCCGCTTCATGTTACTGTTATTGGGCAGCGGAGCAACAGACTGCTCCAGCTACTGTGTTCAAGGGAACGTTTCCGCAGGTCTTTCCTCCCGGCAGCTGTCAGGGTGTATAACGCTGCCCTAGGCTAGGACTGTTAGCCCTTCATTTGCTCGTCTATGGACAGCATGTTGCTCCATTGTACTTTTTGGACACTCAATCTGTATATACAGTACCTATGCACATTTTGCACATATTTCATTGTTTTTACAGTGACTATGGTCATATTTTTCACACACCTATGTATTTATTTGTATTTTATATTTATTTTGTATTTATTTTGTATTACTGTACGTATTCTAATTTTTTGTCAATCCTGATGTCTGTTTTTTTTTTTTGCTTGTCTTGGGCTGCTGTAACACATCAATTTCCCTTCGAGATCAATAAAGTCTTATCTATCTAGAGACTTAAAGGAGTTATGTACTTTTTTACTTTTATTAGTTTTGAAGATGTGGAGTACCAATTTTCAGGACATCTTCAAAAACAGCATTGCAGGAATTGAAAACTCAATTGAGCATCGGTCTTGAAAACTGTCATTATGAGGGAGCAGTCAACATGCAGTTCTCCTTTTTCAGACTGGTGGGGGTTGGCCTTTGAGCTGCTGTAGTCTGGATGTAGAAATTATCTACAGAACTGGTAGCTGTAAAATCATATCTAATCCTGTTAGTTTCATAGAACATATTTTTATGTTTCCAGTCTTCTGCAGGAAATTACAGTCCCTTGTATGTGTCTACAGCATCTCAAAGATGGAGAAAACAATCACACTCCCAGTCCAGACCAGTTACCACAACTTGACTCAGACTTTTTGTTGACCAGATCAAACAGGTTTCTTATATGAACTTTACTCAGGTCCTTCAATGTGCGTAGTAAGATGCTACATACAGTATGTTCTATCACTCAGTTGTGGCGAGTGCCATTTTCTAAACGGTGGTATGCTGGGGCTCTGGCATTAGAGCAGGGGATGCTAACAGACTGGAGGTAGTGGCTGAGAGAAGAATGGTGTCCAAACTAGAGGCCATCATGGACAACGTCTCCCATCCCCTCTATGACATGCTTGTGAGAATGAAGAGCATGTTCAGCAATAGGCTGATCCAACCATGGTGCGACAGGGAGTGCTACAGGAGGTCATTCTTGCTCATCCACTTTGTGTCTGGGCAGAGGCAACATTGACATTGACCTGTTTTTGGACTAAACAGTAAACTCTCTGCTTACATCTGGCTTTTCCCGTCTACAGCTGTTTTTTGTGCAATACTGTATATGCCAGGGACTTGTGCAATATATTTATATTTATGATGTGCAATACAACTTTGTTGTGTACTGTTCTGGTTTGTTCTTTGTATATTCTGGACTATGAGTAAATCTTCTTAGTGCATTAACTGACTGTACTGATTGTATTGTATTGTTGTATTATTGTATCATTTTGTTACACTGTGCTGTATTGACTGTGCTAAACTGCTGTTGCACTGCAATTTCCCTTATGTGATCAATAATCTAATATTATTATTCTGCCCAGAAGTGGAATTGTACTTGTTTAAAATATTAAAAATAACTGCAAAATACCTGCAAAAATAACCTTTTTTAAATTTTCCTAATGATTTACTCAGACATGTGTCAGAGATTTCTCAGGCCTTTAAGCATTTTTCTAAGGAAGAAGTTAAAGTACAAACAAAAACTAAACTCAAGAGAATTAAGGCTAAGATTAATAACAGGGTGTACGAACATCAGATCAATCAGATGCCTACTATTTAATCTGCTGTGATGTAAGTATGCTAAAATGCAAATCTGCAAACTATGAGACAAATCTGCATCTTTAAGAAAAAAGCAAAACCTCTGGCGAGCACTTCAGAGTCTTAGTGCTACCTGTTATGAATGCTATTAAAGGAACAGTGAGAGATTGACCACAAAGGTGCAGTTTAACACAAAGGGAATGAGAGAAACAGACACATGTGGAAGGAGAGGTAGTGACAGGTTTTGGTTTCTGCTACAGGCCTGTCAAATGATAGTTGCCTAGCAACCCAGGTACGCAGTTGGTCAGGTTATGTAAATTCCCTCATTGTTTGCGTACACACATTCCTAATGAAGCCTGCACACTTCATTCAACTATCCTTATTCAGTCCCTTGTATTTCCAAGCCTTCAGCATAAAACCTCTCTCTTTAGTAACTGCTACATTTACTGTACTCTTTTAAACAAACAACTGTGGCATTAGCAATGCCTATACACATTAGCGTCAAGATGGCACAACAGAATTAAAATATGCATTAGCTGACAACTCACGATCGCCACAGGCAGTTTCATAGGGAGGATTAGGGATTTGTCTTATTACGTTTTTTAAATGATCTCTTAATGGGATTTCATGTTTCATGCAAATTCTGTTTCTATGCCTACAAATGCAACATTCCAGGCTCCAGGTGCTTGTTTTTAGCCTGGAATGCTGCCCTCTTCTCCCAGCTTCTGCACTTTCAGACTCACTGTGTGTGTCTGTGTAATGTGCACACAGGTTTGTGGATCTAATTAAGATATATATCTTAAAGCTATTATTTTCCATATGTTTGCTGATCTACCTGCACGAAGAAAGCATTAAGATAATTTTTCTCATTAGTGATTACTATTACTGTATATTGCATACAAGTGATTAACCAGTCAGCAAAATTTGTGAAAGTTCCTTACTCTCGTTTAAAAATGTCACTTTACACACAGAACTCTCATTATTGTAATATTTTAAATAAAATATTGTGTGTCTTTAGGCACACTTTTAATTTCTCTTAAATTGGCCTGTAATTGATGTTACATTAAAAAAATTATATTTCACTTTTGTAAAGGTGGTATATTGATAAATATAATAACTTAGTATGTCTGGTGAATAGTGTCTGTTATGGTATCAGTGATACCATGTCACAGCTTGCACATTCACAACCACTAGGTATCATTTCTGGAACCTGAGATAGATCCCTGACATCACAAAATATATTTTCATGTGACCTTAACATATTATCATTAATTTGATCAGTAGTATTATGAACTATAGTACAGAACTGTATATACAGTTACAACAAAACTGTCATTCTGATATACTGTATATTATGCAATCCACAAAAAAAGATTAGTTGAAAACACACATAACACAGACACATAAATTAAATTATCTAAATGATGATAGTGCTTTTAAACAAATATTTAAGATGATTACCTCAGATAAAGGTGAACATCTATTGAAAAAAGATCATATGGAAACATAAAAGTATTCAATATACTAAACATTCTCAATAAATACTTCATCCTGTCAGACACAAAGCTCTCAGTCTCAAGGTGTACAACCTTGATTATCCCCTAAAACACTCCAAATGAAATAGCACTCTACAAGCTCTGCGAAACAACACTTAGAAGTTTTTCCTATGATTCTCCAGACAGGAGAGTGAGGACCATGGCTGCAATCAAAAAGACATGTCCGGCTCTGCTTTCAGTCACCAGTGCCCTGCCTGCTTCACACGCCAATAGTAGGCTACTATTGTAACAGTCATCTGTTCAAGATTTAAATCTAGATGAGCTTTCGAAGATGTCTTTGCATGTCGTCTTCTGACAGGCTTTTCTACAGAGAAGGGTAGAATTCAAAAGGCAAGGATGAACTCCCTTTTAATGAAACTGTCATCTCTGTATGGAAATGGCCTTCAGGGGCAGTCTGAGTGAAATATGACTGGGACCTTGGTTTGATGGGTCTGAGATTTACCTTTAGAAATATGTAAGGTTAAGATCTGTCATTTTGCTTGTCAGTAATTTTGCTCCTTAACTGGAAGCTAAGAGCAGTCAGAAATAAAAAGGAGATACTGGAAAGTTAAAACAACATAATGGAACAAGGGTGGAGTTTTGGGCAAGAGGAACGAAATATCACGGCCTCAGATAATAGACATGAATTTTGTGTGCAGTGTGAAACTGGTAATAGAGTAAAGGGTTTTAGAGAGACTGTGGGAAAAAAATCAAGCAAATGGCAACACCAGAAACTGCTCCCTTTACTCCTTCTTCAATTACCAGACAAAAACAAGGGAAACAAAAGGTCCATTACAGGAGATAAAAACAAAGAATTCAAAAACAATCCTTTTGATTCATTGAGAAATAAATTATTGTTATCAGAGGCTGGAACTGAAACACATCAATGCTGTGAGATGAAATGGCAGATACTGCACTGTGAGAGAACAGCAAATGGCAGGCATCAGTCAGCATGTAAGCATGAGATTAATCATGACATGTCAATTAGGACTAGGAAAGTCCACCAGCCTACCTGCTTTTTAAGATATATGGATGCAAGAAAATACACAACTCATGTTAAATGCATTTAATCACATATCTGAAACTTGAAATTATGTGAACAAACCATCTCATGCTGTCTCAAAGTATCATAAAGTGTTTTCAGTTTGAAATGTATAGTGGTGTGAAGGTTTTAATTCACTGTAACAATTAGAAAACTAGAAGAGTAAATTGCAAGAGTTCTTGACGAGAATAGGAATTAATTAAACATAATAATTTACAGTCACACACCAGGATTCAAAATATACAATATACAATGTATTTAAATAACAGCAAAAACATGCATAGCAAAACAACAAATATAATAGAATATACAGTATAAGACGAAAACTGCTATGATTTCGAAAAGCTAATTGTTCGCTTATGGATTACAAAAAAAAGAATTAATAACTTCAGAATTAACATGTAAAAACTATAACGTGTTATGGTTTATCTTGTAGGTCTTATATTACCACTACTACTATTACTCCTACTAATAATAATTACTATTTTATATAGCACCTTTAAAAATAGCTTCTCAAAGGACTTTACAGTAAGAAAAAAATACAAGGAGAAGAGATAACAGAATTTGTACAATTAAAGGGTTTCCAATTAATTAAAATTTGAAGAATAAGGTTTTCAGTCTGAACATGGCTGGCCCTAGCTTTTTGGGGGCTCTAGGCAAAATTTGGAAAGCGGTCACTCCAGATCACAACTTGTACATGCACTATTATCAGCTCAAACTACACAACCCTAATTAACTATTTAGAACAATAAAATAATTGATGTAAATCGAAAACTTTTATTAACAAGCTTTGATTGAAGAACACATAATAAATAACGTATAGATAAAATCATGGAGCATGTTATTTTGCAAACAACATCTAGTTTAACAATGAAAGTAATAAAAAGGAGCATTAATAACAATAAATAATAATACACAGGATCTCTGATACTTAAATATTTTAGCAAATCATAATTTAAGAAGTACTGCACTGAAACCTTTGTAGAAGGGAATAGCAGAAATAAATATGAAATTAAGTAAGAAATAAAAAAGTGCCCTCAATTGCAAGGGATGTCAAATCAGTAAGGCTGGGCAGATAGGAACGTTTTATAAAAAAATGTTCTATAAATCAATTTGCCTATATTTCTGATCCCAGGTATGTTTTAATCAAGTTGAGCTCTGAAGAGCTCCTCTCTGCTCCTGCCACTGTCACTGGGAGAGAGACTGCAATCTCTGAAGGGATACAGGCTGAGTTCACAATAACCCCATTTAATGAAATACAGGAGAATGCCATTTTAATGCCAATTAAGTATAGCTGTTGAACAGTCTTTTGTACTGTACATTCACTTTAAGATGCAGTAATTGCAATAAAGTGTACCTTACAAGCATTATGGTGAATTCCAGGATGATGCAATGGAAAATAGGGAAGAATCCTGGATCAGGGGATTGCAGGTAGTTTAGAAGAGCACCTTGATTCAGCAGCACAGCAATCAGACAGTAAGCAGCTGAAGCAGAATCATGGTGGTAGACCACTTGCAGAGAAAGTGCAGTAAATTAATGAGGCTACAGTTAGCAGTGAATGTAAAGATGTGGTGGTAACAAAGAGAGGAAGAAACTAAATGTATAAAGATAAATATAAACAAGAAAACTGAAAATGGTGAAAGGAGCAGCAGCCGAATGTACTGTACCAGTTTTCCCTTAATCTGGAACCAGAAACAATCAGATTCATCACATTCATATTCTTGGATACAAGTAAATAGTCATTTACTACCATGAACTAAAAAATGTGTTAGCAAAGCAAGACAATGAGGACAGAGCAGTGTTTGAATAATAGTTCAACTCTTGAGAATTATAAAGTGAATAAAAAAGTTTTATACTCGAAGATCTGTTGGCCAAACGTATTAAATAAATTCCGACTTTGCACTGAGAAGATGTCACTGTCTGGGTTGGTTTGCGGTCTGACTTGGTTGTCCTGTACTAGATGTACAGTACAGATGTGTCCCACAGAAATAAAGAGAGGAGAGCTTTGCATATTGTTGTTAAGGACAGCTCTGCTTGGAGTTAGCATAGCTAAACTGAAGTCTTTAAAAACAGTCTGTGCACAGATATATTCTTGGGCCTTGCCACACAGCTATAGCTTGGTACTGAATATGCTTGGATGTTGACAAAAGGGGTCCAACTGTCTAATTTATTCGATCAGGCAAAATTAACAGTGGGTTCACACATACAAGATTTCTATTTTTTCAGGAAGAATATCTTGGGAAGAATTCTGTACTTTACTGACTCACTCTCTTGGCTTGGCATCTTGGAGTTCTGACTCGGACTGCTTGCAGCAATGTGCTTGGAAAAGTCAGATTTCAAGTTCAGTTGGAAACCGAAGAGTAGACAGTGAATTAACCAACAGAAAATGAGTGGTGTGATAGATTTTAAGGTACAAAATCACAGGTAGTGATTGGTTGAGGATTGTACCAGGTATAGTCGTGGTATCCACCCTGGAAGTTCCTCATTGTTACTGTATACCTTAGTCTAGGGAAGAAACAGATTACAGTTCTCACTAGTCACAATTCTCTGCATTTATAGAGAGGCACCAAGCTTCTTGGCCACAGCACAGAAAGATTATTAGAAATGTTTAATAACACTTAATTTTAAGTGAACTATTATGCCTTGCAGCAACACATTAGACACGGGCAAAAACATTAAAAGTTCATATCAGAGCATTTTAAACATTATACAATTGTTGAAGCAATGATGCACAGAACTACTCAGCCTCTACGTAGTCTGCTATAGAGTGTACTGCCACTCTATTTGTGTGGCTGTAGGCAGACGGCAAAGCTTGAAGGTTTCTTATAGATGGCACGGTCCCATAGAAGTTCTTTTGGACTCTTTTGGAGTGCTTGAAGCCATGCTACTGTGATCCAAGTATTTCAAGGTACTACATTTTCCTCCTGAAGCTGTCGATGTATCACTGAGTGTACAGGTAAGTCCTGAATCTGCACCAATGTTGTTCGTGTGGAAAAGGGGAAATGCTCACCAAACACAGCAATTTAATCTTTCAGGCATCAATATTACTCCTGGATGAGTTCTGAGCACACAGATCATTTTCACGCATGTGAAATGAAGTCATGCTGATGAATTTTTTCTTTGAATTTTTTGTTTTGTAGCCACTGCAACACAGATGGTTCAGAACGATGTGACAGGCAGGGGTAACATGGTGACTCTGCCTTCCCTGATGTAATCTGTCCACTTAGCCATTTTCCTGGTTGGATTAACCTGCTCATTCCTGAAACAGAGGACTTCATTCCAGCATCAGCAAACAAGTGGTCTGCATTACTCAGTCATAGCTTGATCATATACTTTGCTGTTTTTGTTTTGTGGCATTGGTCACAAAAACTAATGAACTTTCTAGTGGTTGCTCATCTTAAATCAAATAGCAGAAACACAACATAAGAAGTTTGTGAGCTACTTTGGTTTTTGCAAAGAAGTAACCCTGGACAGATAATGCAGTCCACGTTCTTTTATAATGGTAATGTAACAACCTCTGAAAATAAATGGTAAATTGATCAAAAGACATTTTGGTAGGTCACCAATTAAAGGACCAACTTTAATTTTCATCAATTCATTATTGCACCCATCATCGAACTTGAACTTGAACTTGAACTTTATTGCCATATGTAACCGGTACATGTACTGGTACAATGGAATTCTTACTTACAGAAAGTCTCTCGATTGTAAAACAAGTGTAAAAACACAAAGTGAAAACAGTGCATCAAGACAATATACAAACAAACAGTAGACAATGTACAAGTAAACATGTAGACAGTTTGAATGTAAAGAATACAGATGTGTAAACAATGACTGGAGATGTGCAAATAAATAAGAAATTATAATGAGGTAGATGGTGATGGTGTAGGTGTGGTCCGAGGGGGATGGCTAAATGTGATCGCCAATCTCACTGCTTGTGGGTAGAAGCTATTGAAGAATCTAGTGGTAAGTGTCCGTATGCTCATATCTCTTGCCTGAGGGCAGTGGGGTGAAGAGTTCATGCCCGGGGTGGTGACTGTCCTCTGTGATGGCCAGAATTCTACCATGGCAGTGGTCCTCATAGAGCTGTTTAATCTCGGTGAGACCACAGCCGATGATCTTCTGGGCCATATTGACCATTCTCTGCAGTGCCCTTCTCTCTTGAGAAGAGGTGCTGCCGTACCACACGGTGATCCCGTTGGTGAGGATGCTCTCGATGGTGCAGCGATAGAAGTTCATCAACACAGGTACTGGCATCCCCCATCGCTTGAGGCACCTCAGGAAGTAAAGGCGCTGCTGAGCCTTCTTCATGATAGAGTAAGTGGCTCATTGAGCCTTATATGAAACATATCTTTTATGTTTCACCTTTCCTTGTTTAACAATGGCCTGTCTGATTGGTAGACTGTTTGAGAGCTACTCTTCCAAAGTCAGTACTCTATAATTAATAAGTTGTACTCTTAATAAGTTTCATGCTGATTATTATTCTGTTTATACAGATAGTGCTAAAACCTAAAGGTCATTATAGAAGGTTGTTCTCTTTCTGTGCGGCATCACAGCACATTTTGTGGCCCAGCACTGCCTGTCTGTCTTTGTCGTGGGATTGCCCTCTTGTCCGGGATTACAAAGCAACTCTGTTGCCAAGACTTTGAGCTCTTAGGGATAAGTGCTGTGTTTTTCTTATTCTGAACAATCTGCTGTTAAATAAGGTTAGAACAATTAACCTTGCCTCCAAGTCTCACTGTAGCTCGCTATATATGGACTGAAGGATTATGGATTGATTGTGATTGTGAACTACAGTGCTTTTCCTTGACATTCTGGATCTTGAAGAAATATTCCTATTTATACTAAGGCAGTCATTGGTTTTCTCTTTTTCCCCACTTTTAAAGGCATTTATCAAATATGATATGGCCAGCAGCCATATCACCCTGCAACTCACAACTGGGAACCCACTGAAGCTAAGCAGGTATGAGCCTGGATGAGCGACCTCCAGGGAAAAACTAAGGTTGCTGCTGGAAGAGGTGTTAGTGGGGACAGCAGGGGGTGTTCACCCTGCAGTGTATGTGGATCCTAATGCCCCAGTATAGTGATGGGGACACTATACTGTAAAAAAGCCCAGTCCTTCGGATGAGACGTAAAACTGAGGTCCTGACTCTCTGTGGTCATTAAAAATCCCAGGGTGTTTCTCAAAAAGAGTAGGGGTGTAACTGGCCAAATTTCCCACTGGCCCTTACCAATATTTGCCTCCTAATAATCCCCATCTTCATTTCTCTGCTCTCCTAATCACTAATAGTTGATGTGTGGTGAGCATTCTGGTGCACTATGGCTGCCATCGCATCATCCAGGTGGATGCTGCACATTAGTTGTGGTGGAGGGGAGTCCCCATTACCTGTAAAGTGCTTTGAGTGGAGTGTCCAGAAAAGTGCTATAAAAGTATAAGCTATTATTATTAAATAAAATAGCTTGTCCTGAAAAGGAAGAATTTCTGTAGTCAATTATATAAATAAGCAGATTAACAACCTATTCTTTTGTATATCAATTTGTCCTTACTTTGTCTTTGAAATCAGCTTCTGTCTTCCTTCTGTCACTTTAATAAAATTCTCATTTTTTAAATTTTATGTCTATTTTATGTTTCCACAAATTTTAAAAACTTAAAATTCACTTTTAAACTCTAACTTTTAATTTTTTGTTTTAACTTGTGTTCAGTGGCACAGTGGATCTCTGCCACAGAGCGCTAGGGTTTAATTACCAGCATTGCTATTTGCATGGAGTTTGTATATTCTCCCCATCTTCGCATGGGCTTCCTCCGGATTCCAAAGATACACTGGTAGGTTAATTGGCTTTGGTAAAAATTATCCCCAGTTTGAGTTTGTGCATATCTGTCTTTGTGTCTGTGTGTGTCCTGGGAAGGATTGGCGTCCTAACCAGAGTGTAACCTGCCTTGTGCCCAATGCTTGTCAAATAGGCTCTGGCTCCCCTGTGACACTGGATTAGATAAAGTGGTTAGAAAATGGATGGATTGATGGAGTTGTGTTGTTTATCCTGTGTTTTTAGACTGATTGTTTTATTGTACAGTACATTTAGATGATGTGCAGTACTATGAAAGGTGCTATATTAAATAAAGGGCATTATTATAATCCTCAATATTATTAAGTTAAACTTAAATTAAAATTATGTGTTTGTGAATGGGCAATTGTAGGGTCCTTAATCACCTACTTTCAGTCATTTTAACTCAACTGAAATACAAAACACTGAGAAACTGGAGCTTTATAAAATCAATTAGCTCAGTATTTTATCTCAAGGAACAATTCTACTCAAACAATAGACAAACCCATCTGCTCACAATTAAAAAGACAAATAACATAATGTGCCCAATGAACACCAGATGTAAAACTTAGACTGTTGAGTTTCATTGTACATCAAAATATTTCGCTCCAAAGCAGTGCTTTAATTGAATTCAGAAGGAATCTACAGTATCTCCTGGAAGATGATTTGTCGTCACTCTGATCCAAAGGTATACTGTAATTAGTGTTCTGTAGTACGTAGCATATGCACAGAGAAACAATTGTCAAGTAATGATTTAGGAAGTTCTGGGTCAGTTTTATTGGTCATTTTAACTCCAGGGAGTTATAGAACATTTACACTTTGATAAGCAAGATCTATATCTTGAAAACAATGAAACAAAGAAACAATGAAGCAATGACTACTTGTTTCAGATGTTAACACATCTAGTATACTCAATTGGATGCTAAGAATTTTAGAATAGATGACTTATGTAAAGTATTCCAGAAATCAAGATTCTAAGATTCTGAAAAGACTAAAGGGTTTTCTAAGGTAGTTAAGAAGAAGTCTGGCTTGAAGGATCACAAACTCACACAATGCTTTGGGAGCCGAGCTGTGCATAACCTCTATTCTGTCAGCCGATTCCCTTTGCACATTACCTGTTTTACAGCTCTCTCCACTATACATTTGTGGAGACTTTTCATACGCACTGCCACCGCTGTCATGATGCATCTGCTCCAGTGGATATGGAGAAACAGCTATGCCCAAACAGCCAGGGTGACCCAGACAGCTTGCCCAGCTTGTACCCTTCACAGTAAGGCACATGGAAGGGATTCTGGGACACCCCTACCACAGTAGAAAATGGTAAAAATGTAATTCCTCGCTAAGGATAAAAAGCTGTTTGAGTTCTGCAGTCAAAACAATAAACATAATTGGAACCAACACAGAAAAAAACAACAGTGAAAATATAGTATATAAATGAAATCCAAGGAAAAAGGAGAACAAATCTTTCCCAATAAATGAAAGCTTTCATTGTTAGCATCTGCCAAAAGACTGTTCAGCTCTTTTTTGTTTTTAAGCAGTTAAGATTATGATCCCTGTTCACAACTGATATACTTAAGTCATCTAAACTGCTTTGAACTGGACACCTTTCTAAAGGTAGCATATTCAGAGTTCAAGACCTCAGACCAAAGTGCGTTTTTTTTAATAAAGAACATAGTTACAGTATAATTTTAAACTACTGCAAGCCCAGGATTTAGTCAGCAGTGTCACATTAAGTGGGAAAAAATGCTAAACAGTAAATAAGCTTTTAACTTTGAAGTGCTGGATGAGAATCTAATCTGAGCAGGCAGACAATTCCCCAGAGAAGGGGTGAGACAGCTGACAGATTGGCCACATGACTCAGTTAGATAGAGGTTCAACAGGGCAAGCAGCCTCTAATGATGTCAGCTTTAGGGAATCGGCACAATCTGATACTTTTTCCTGTGAAGTGGACAAGAAGAAGATTATCTCCCAGTCGCATGGATTCAGGGTGTTCATATTTTTCCTGGAGCCCAACAGTCACCAAGCAGTGAGACTTGATAATAGAAAGCCCATTCGGTCCCCTTGTTTGAGCATAGATTATCTCCTCCTGTAGTAGGGGAACAGTGTTAGAACAGCTCACCACAACATGATTCATTTATGCAAATTATTTCCATTTGTTAACTTTTACAAAGTAAAAAGAAAGTAGCTCAGGCCACCACCTCGACTTCTCCTCATTATCACACAGGCTTTTAAAACTCAAAATCAATGTCTGAGCAAAGAAAGGTGCAAGGTCACCTCTTTACAACACTCCTCTTCCTAGCTCTACCCCACAAAGACAGTGGAAAACTGCTCAGGAGATAAAAGGCTTAATTCTAACACAATGCTGCGCCCCTGGAGGCTTAAAAAAGCAACAAAGTAATAGAAGTAGTATGTAAAGTAATGAAACAAACCTAAGGGTCATTTTGTAAAGTGAAGTTAAGAGTGTGGCTATAAATGTTAAATTCTCTCTGTATGAAGGCCTTCCTGATCTGCATGATGCCACCAGCTGATGTGAAGTGAGGAGTCTGTTACAAACCGTCTTGCTGTGGACAAGACAGCTGTAGCGGCGAGGCTTATTAAAGTACAGGAATTAAGGTTTCTGCTCCCTTGCCAGTCCCTCTCTCCTTCATCTTAGTGGTGCTTGATACAGAGAGGCCATTCCATTTGGTTCACAATTAAGGTGTTTTTCTAGCTGATAGAGTGTCCTGCTAAGGAACAACTCCCAGTGCTGAGATTCTCCAGCAACCTTAATAAATGTTCATCTCTGGCGCCTTAAAGTCTGAGATTCCAAGGGAAAGTGTTATTCAAAGTTGGTTTACAACCCTAAGGTCAGAGTGCATGGTTACTCATCATCAGCCAATCAGGAACTGGTAGGGCAGGTTAACCCCACGTGGGTCTCTGATGCCCATGAAACTTTCAACCAATGAACGACCTGCATTTCCTCCAGGAAAAACAGGCAACACAGAGCGCCTGTAGAACAGTTCCCAAGTGCAGGACATTCTCGCAGCGCGCCTACTGGACATTCAGCCTCAGGGCTCCTCCTGAACATCCTCAGACTCAGCTCGGACCACCACGTAACGGCCAGTGTGTCCGAGTAGCAGGACTTTCCTTTGTTCTAAGAGTCGAGAACGGAGGTAGCCAGGGCGTAACCAGAGGATCCACCCGAGGTTAGCATCAGCAGCAAGCCTCGTGAACCCAATCTGAAGCTAAGGATTCAGGACTAGCGCTTCATCAGGAACGGACCGGTCTTCTTCCTGAACTGCTGGGACCCGCAGTCACTTTTCTCCTGTGCACAACCTCTGCTAGTTTCAGCCAACACTAACTAGCTGGTCTACAGAGAGCATCAGCAGCAGGAACCTCTCCCACCACGTTGCACGCCGCAACTGCACTGCCTGGCACCGAGCCAGAGAGCTCCAATTGGACACAGCAAGAAAGCTGCCACTGCTTTTTTGTCCACGGGAGATCTGAATCCACAGAGATTGGATGAGTATTCAACATTCTGCATTATAACTCGAGAATTCAATTGTGACCTCAACCTGAGTTGATATCAATTTAATTCCTATGAGTGATATACTTGCTTTTCAGTATCTAGTATAGAAGTTGTAACCAAGTTCATTTACGAAACGGTCTAAATGAATGATATACTGAATGTATGTCCCTCTTGGTATTTGTAACTCTTCGTGATTGAATATATACATCTTGTATTCTGCTAACCCTCACAATAAGATCTGTTATGTTTATATGCACATTGTATGTATTAATAAATGTATTTCATGTATTAGTACCCGTGTGTGCGTTGTTTGAGTTATCCCACAAGGTTGGATTCTAATACCATCAAATGAATCAATTTGTGACTTACTGCCACAATTAATAATTGTCCCAGTTATGCACAAACCCCTACATTTACTGGTGCCTCGTGAGAGGATACCTACACAGCAAAGCAAAACCTGCACCATCGGGAGAGCTTCAATACTGGAGCTAGGCAGGCACATTGCATTTCTTCCTGTTTGGCCTGGGGGTATCAGACTGAACACTCTTAATTTACCTGAGAAAATGATTTTAGAAACCAATAAAAAACCTTTCTTTCTGTCTGGCTCTCTCAGCTGCTCCCTTTCCTTTCATTGCTGTATAATTTAATAAAACACTTTCATATGATGTCCCAAACACACAGTCCTGTACACACACCTGCCTCACATGCTTCAGTTCATTAATTACTCACTACAACAGGACTGGCATATACTGACCATATACTGTATATACTGTATATATAAGACATACTGCTTGGAATTAATTCTATTAAAAAAACATGGAAGACAGAATGCTTATTAAACCTTTGAGTGTGAAGTTAAAATGTTGTATTTTTAGCTGCTCTTTTTCTGTGACGTATCAGGAGGCAAAGCAAGACATCCTACCCAGGCAGAGTGAGCAAGTACTCAAAATATACCATCCATCAGCACTGTTTTCTATATCACAAACTAGCCATTGCAGAACATCAGGAGACCATTCAGCCTACAGGGAGAACATGAAAACTTCATGCAGACAGGCACCAAAAAGTGGAATCGAACTGTGGACCCTGGAGCTACAGTATAAGACAGCAGGATCAGTCAACCTTGTTTTTGAACTCCAGCAGGTCACTTATATAGAAAATCTCACTCTGTAACTCCCAGAACATCAAGAGTTATTTCATAATGAAATTAATAATAGTTCTTTACACTTCTATAGCTCTTTTCTGGACACTCCACTCAAAGTGCTTTACAGGTCATAGGGACACTCCTCCACCACCAGTGTGCAGCATCCACCTCCCCATGATTGTGCTACCATAGTGTGCCAGTATGATCACTACACACCAGCTATCAGTGGGTGAGCTGAACAGAGTGATGAACTCAGTTCAGTAATGGGGATTATTAGGAGGCCATGAATGGTAAAGACCACTGGGAAATTTGGCCAGAATGCCAGGTTACACCCCTAATCTTTTCGAGAAACACCCTGGGATTTTTAATGATCACAGAGAGTCAGGACTTTGGTTTTACGTCTCTTCCGTCACTATACTGGGGGCATTAGGACCCACACAGACTGCAGGGTGAGCACCCTCTACTGGCACCACTAACACCTCTTAAAGCAGCAGCCTTAGTTTTTCCCAGGAGGTCTCCCATCCAGGTACTGACCAGACTCACACCTGCTGAGCTTCACTGTGGTGCTAGTGATATGGCTGCTGGAATTACGCCTGAAGGAAAAATTTTGGGTCCTTGATCTGTGCATGAGTTACTCGATTTGATACGGACAAGATCAGGCATCATACATTCCATGATGAAGAATGAAAATAAGGTCCTAAGAACTAAGAGGCAGACCTGCCTACTTCTGCTTCAAGGCACTGCAGTAAAAAAGCAGCGGATTTGTATAACACTTCCACACTGCAGACTGTAAAACCCACTATGGGAATCTGATATTGGCGCTGACCTCAGGCAACTGTTTTATCTTCAGGAACACATGTCGCTTTGCGCACCTAGAGCACCTAGGAGCACTTGCCTATTTTGAACCCTGGGGCCAGGAGGGAGTGCAGTATGGTGACCCCTGAACACCCCATTTTTCTTTTCCTGAGGATCAATGCTGTCATTATGAGCTCCCTGTGCGTTGCAGCTGGGCTCTGGCTGCAGGCAGAAGAGGGAGTGGTGGATGTGCAAGGCTTACACAATCAGCCATCCACATAATCAATACCGTAATCACTGGCAGTTTTTCCTGTGAACAGCCATCCCACTGTACACCATTTGTTATTATTTATGATGGCAGAAGCGACCCTTAATAACACTGAGGGAGCCACTTCAGCTCTCCTTCATTTCCATGAAGGTCTGTATTGATTAGGTTTCAAGAGGGGGTTTCTAGGTCCCGACAACCAGCCAGCATTATCCAAAAAGGCATGATGCCCCTTCCTTACCCCCATCCCCTTAATAAATGCACTGCATGACAGGAGAGAAAATGCACTTTTAAAACATGGTGAAGAAAAACTGTGATTAATTCCTCTTCAGCACTGAGGACATAAATATTTCCTCTCTGCTACTGATAAATGAAGCAATCAATGTGGGAAATGGTTGATAAAAAAGGAACATTTGAAATTTCGTAAAACTCATTCGCTGTCTCTCAGCGAACTTGACTTTGAATTAATTGACAATCTAGGCTTATCTAACAGCCAGTTCACAGCCTGTTTTCCTCACACCATTCCATTATAACAGACAGATACAAAATATTGCACGGAGACATACTGTAACTTTGAAATAATAGTTTTTAATGCTCTGAAAATTTGTAAATACCATTCAAAGACAATATAAAGAGGGCAAACAAAAATTGCTGGTACATTTGTAATATAAATAGCCAAGACATTGTACCTGGCCACTCTTTCCTGTGTAATTCCAATGCACACCCCTTGAAAGTACCTTGGCTGAAATGTCTTTCATTACCTTATAAATTAAGGTGACTGGATCTTTGAGTGGCTCAGGCAGTGTTGGAAGAGCCTGGAGACTGGAGGATTTAAAGACAGACAGTACTTCTTAATTGCAAGTGACTCTACTGAGAACACTAATCTCTGCACAGGGGCTGGCAGGATAATTTCTCTGTGCTATTGCACACTGATGACTGGACTGTCTCAGGTCAGGCAGGAGTGTGTAGTTTTCAAGAGTGTTATCTGTCTGTCCTCCATCAGGACAACAGGGAAAATCCAATGTTTGTGTTCCAGGCTAAAGAGTGAACAGAGAAAGCGGTGTTTCAAAATCACACAAGGGTGTGCTAATGCCTTAACAATGCGCCATTCTGGGAAAAGACCAGCGTGACAGCATTAACAACAGCCAATAGATCAATAGAGGAATGTTGAAACACTAGACAAAGAAATGTCACCCACAATAATAATTAATGATGAAGGAAAATGATTACTGACCAAATATGTCAGGTTTAGATTTAGGCACTTTAGGATCATTTTGTTTTTACAAAGCTTTCCAAACCTTATTATTCTAGAAATCATTTCTGCACTAAACCTGTCAATTACTCAACGAGCTGCTGGATCTGTAACAGAAGAGATCAGTTTCTATTTTAAAATGCAGCGTTGGTTTTATTTGACAATAGTTTGCCAAATATGTTAGATGGGTTTTATTTTTACGTTGCCGTTGGAGCTGCTATAATAAGGTCACATATCTGAGCTTGGTGTACCATTACTGTAAAATAATTAGATTATTCTCATTATTTTAGTACAAAAGAAGTACTAAAAATAAATAAAATGCATACAATGGTATAGCATCTTTAGCCTCACTTAATGCACAAAAACTACCTCTGACTCCTTCTTATTAGTCTGTGTAAGCAATGTACTGTAGTTCTGTAAACGGCACTTGATTAAAACGGTACTAAATGTCAACTTGCTCTGAAACACAAGTGATTCTGCACAGTACTGTTATCCTTGTTAATAAACATTCAGCAGCAAGCTTAAGCAGATGTAATAATTAATTCTACAGACAGAAGTTGTTGAAAGTTCTGAGAATAATCTCATTATTGATAGCCCTGAGGATAAACTCAGTGTTGGTAATATTAAAATAGAAAGAAAGAACAGGAAAAAATGTACTAGTAGCATTAATTGTGACTTTAACATTTAATGTATCTCATCTAAAATACAATTAATGTGTAAGATATAAGACGTAAGTAAAAAAGACACGTCAGTACAACACTCAGGTTTTCATGTACAGAAACATACAAGACAGCAGGCAAACAAGATTGCACTTCAGTTTACATTTTGTATTCTCCAAAGAGGATTTTGCTATGCAGGAAAACTGTCATCTTAACTCTGCAAAAGAAATATGTTTTTCAAAATGTATATAAATGTATAAATCCTGTTGGTGTATGGGCAGGGGGACAGAAGGGGAAATGTGATATCATAAAACGTCATAAACAATGTTGTAGGATTAAGAATTATTGCAGTTGAACGAGTTACTGTAGGTGAGTTCTCACTGATTTTCACTCGGTACTGCAGTAAATTGAAGTAAATAAACTCACTAGCCAAGAACCTGCACCAAATAATTAGTTGGACTAAGAACAGATTGTACAGATTGAGGGGCATGAGATTTTTGTGTGGGGCAGAGTGGTGACACTGCGGCTAAGGATCTGCGCCTGTGCCTAGAAAGTTGCTGGTTCAAATCCCATGGCCGGCAGAGGAATCCTACTCTGTTGGGCCTCTGAGCAAGGCCCTTAACCCTAGCTGCTCCAGAGGTGCCATATACTGTAAATGGCTCTGATCCTAAGCTTCTATTCCTGTCTGTGTTTCTCATGGAGAGCAAGTTGGGGTATGTGAAAAGACAAATTCCTAATGCAAGAAATTGTATATGTCTAATAAAGTCATCTTATCTACTGTATCTTATGATATAAGTGACTGATTTTCCCACTGGTTCCACATTCTGGGCAGAGAGGGTGATGGGAGATTGTCATATACTCTGTATGTCAAGATGGCAGGTCCCAGTGTAAACAATTGCAATTATTATAGTTATGTACATGCATTTTAAACTCCCTTCAAGCTACTGTATGTCTTAGGTATGAATTTTGAGGAATGTATTACCTGCCACTGACAGACAGAGCCTACTTACAGTATTTGTTTGGGGTTACCCTAATATGTTGATCAATAAGTGCAAATCGGTTTTGCTTAAATAGCACTACCTCTGTACTTGGTGTTATAGTATGTAATATACACATTATTCTGCATATGGCAGGTATACATCAGACTGTATAAAGACAAGCAAAAGGACTCAAAAGGTTAAATCACCATTTTTACAGAAACTAAATCCTTTCTTATCATGAGAAATCATTCTAAGAAAGACTCCAGAGCTTCTGAACATTTCTGGTGCTTTGTACTGTACATTGGAAGAAAGTAATAGCTGGTATTATCATTAGGTGCTCAGGCTATTACTTGCAATCACAAAAACATTGTAGTTTTGAAAGGATTATATATTTCATGTCCTAAAAAAGAGCCTGTGCAGCATTTCTCTAATGTCTGTTCATTGTGCAGCAGCTTGACTATGGATTTCTGAAGCAAACAGCAGGTTTCACTCTTGAAGTCATTCAGCACCACAGCAGTAGTTATTATTTAAAGTTAAAGGTAGACAATAATGCAGTTTTACTACATATAATGAATCCAAATTGTTTGAAACATAGGATTTTCGAGAACCATAATTTAATTAGATGTCCATCCATTCTGAAAAAAATATAAAAGCGTAACTGTAGACCAGCTTGTAGCTGTATTCGACATTTTCACCTCAGGAAAAAGAGGTCGTGGTAGCTGGCTACCTTAGGCTCTATAAGGATTGAAATCCACTAGCGCACTGAAGGTAATATCAATTATGTGGGAATCTGCAGGTGAGAATAATTACTGCTGGCTCCTGTAATTGGAACACCGCTGGCACCGACTCTATTTTCTTAGGAAAACTGCTACACATTTTTTATGAATCAGTGGTGGCAGCGGCCATCTTCTACGCTGTTGTGTGCTGGGGCAGCAGCATCATGACAAGAGATATAAATAGGCTCAATAAACTTATCAAGAAGGCTGGCTCTGTGTTGGGGCTGAGCCTTGACCCCCTGGAGGTGGTGGCTGAGAGGAGAATGCTGACCAAGCTCACAGCCATCATGAACAATACCTCTCATCCGCTTCATGGGACTGTTATCGGGCAACGGAGCACTTTTAGCAACAGACTGCTCCAGCTACGGTGTTCAAGGGAACGTTTCCGCAGGTCTCTTCTCTTGGCGGCTGTCAGGGTGTATAACGCTGCCCTCGGCTAGGACTGTTAGCCCTTCATTTGCTCGTCTATGGACAGCATGTTGCTCCATTGTACTTTTTGGACACTCAATCTGTATATACAGTACCTATGCTCATTTTGCACATATTTTATTGTTTTTACAGTGACTATGGTCATATTTTTCACACACCTATGTATTTATTTGTATTTTATATTTATTTTGTATTACTGTACGTATTCTACTTTTTTGTCTATCCTGATGTCTGTTTTTTTTTTTTTTGCTTGTCTTGGGCTGCTGTAACACATCAATTTCCCTTCAGGATCAATAAATTCTTATCTATCTAATCTAATATGACATAAGGTAATAGAAAATAACTTAGAAAGAGACATAAAAACACATTACAAAGCAAAAAGTGTTAAGGGTTGAACTGGACTCAAAACATCAGTGAGGCAGGCCTGTTGTAGTGAGGCTGACTTGCAACTAAGGCTGTTGTGGTCTCTATTGTTTGTCTACAGTATATGTTCACATAAGGTGCATTGTTGTTTATTTAATTGATGGTTGGTTGATGGTTAATAGACACATTTTCAAATGGGGTTAACTGAGACTATTATGCATATAAAGGAACTCACAGTGGTATCTGGTGCTTGTTTGGTTTAGAGCAAGTTGTTGTTTGATAAGAGCATAATATTTGAATTTATAAAGACAAATCATATGATCTCACCAAAGTCTCTGGTGAACAACGTCTTTGTCTATTGTGCTCTGGCCTCTTGAGTACCTGCTTAAAGGAAAGCCTGGTATAATCAATTATAATTATGCTTATAAAATAAAATCTGGAAAATAAGTTTCCTTATCATGAGAAATTTTGATTTTCCTCACACAATCTAGATAAAACATTAGGAATTACAGCAGCTGAAACTGAAACGGCAGACATTGCTAGTGACTGCTTCCTTTTTTTTTTCCTTAGCAAAAAAGGGTAAACAGTGAAGTAAAGTATCTCAGAGATAACAATGAAAAGCTCTTAGAAAAGGAAAGGTAAATAGCTCATTTAATAAATGAATATTTCACCCAAGTGATTACCGGTGAAGAAAACTGTGTTAGGCCTGGTAGAGCCAGAGCTTGCAGCCCTTGGTCTCCACAGCAACCAGCGACATTCATACACGGAGTCAAATACCTGCCGGTGTCTTGAGAACATGATCCATAGCTCCTGCTCCTACTTAATGGGTAATTATCTCATCTGCTCCAGGTAACTTAAACACTGCCCTGTCCACAGTCAGATGCTCTGTCATTGAGACTACAGTATGTCAAGTGTTACTGACTTTGGGTAGTGCTCCTTGCACTAACCAGCCTGTCGGAATGAATAGGATTCTGCCCAAATAAACTTGACCTGCAGGACAATGCAGCCTCCCTGCTCTGCTCAGCTGTGCTGTGCCTTCCCTGTCCTATTCAGCCTGGCTGCAGAGTGCATTCATTGTTCCAGCCTCTTTCTGTCTGCACAGCATATCCCCAGCTTTTGCCTCTCTACTTGCCTTCACCAAGACCAAGCAAGTGGACTGCTCAGGCTGTCATACAGACATGGCAATTTCCCGTTCAGCACTGCATCATAACAAAGTGGCAATGTGCCTCAGGCTGCAAGAAAAGCATGAAGAAGTCCTATATTAAAGCAAATTGGCAAAGAAGCAAAGAATAAGCAAAATTTGATAAAATATGAGACTGTCAGCTGAGATTTTGTTTAGCTGAGTGCTATCACACCTGTGATAAAAAACCTGGCCAGAACCCTTATATTTAAAAAAAAGTAATTTCTGATTTCAAATTAGCCTTTTCTCTCAGATATTCTGGAATGGAGCTGCAGCTCAATTACAGTTTCATCTAATTAGCTCTCTGAACCTTTCCCATTGGGGTTTAGACAGAGAAAGACCACTGAATCAGCCCTTGTTAAGTTAATTAATTAATTGCTTGATGTTTTTCTCCCTTCAGGTCACTTAATATTATCTTCCTTTTAGACTTAAGTACAGCTTTTAATACTGTAAATTACCACAACTGAACGGATGGAAAGATACCTAGGGATTACTGTTATTCCCCTTTGTTAGTTAGGTTCCTATTTGGCTTCCAGGAGCCAACATATAAATCTTTGGCTGTTTTAAATCTGATATGTTCTGTGGGGTCCCAACTGTCTTTACACGTTTCCTTTTCTTCAGGTTATTGACCATCATGGTTGTTCTACTTTGGTTTGCTTATTGCCCAAATCTACAACCATGGCTCTGAATGCATTCTGCTCCCATTATGGCTGTAGTGTCTACACTTTACAGGTGCATGACTGATTTCTGAAACAAACTTCTTTCTAACTCTTAACTGTGAACAGGCTTAGGCTATGCTCATAGGCTTTCAACATCAGTTTCGTACAGCTGATGACTTCAGTGTTGTGGTTGACAGTGCTGAAATCAAACCCTAAACTGAAGTTAAAATTCTTGGTGTTAGTTTTGACCCTGTGTCGGCATTTCAAAAGCATGTTACAGACATCACAATGGCAACTGTCTTCCATCTGTGAAACTGCTCAGTTGAGATTCTTGTTCTGCCTGTCTGACTCTGAAATATTAATACATCACTTTATTATATCAAGACCTTTAGTAGTGGGGTACTAAGGTACTTATGACTTATTGCATGAGTATAGACCAGGCCTTAACCTTATGTCTTCTGATTCTGTCCTTCTTACTGACATGGGGATCAGGCTGCACATAAAGTAAAGGGTGAGACGGTCTATTAGACATTTTCAAACACTTGACATTTGCAAAGATCTATCCTTTCACTAAAGCTTGTAATGTATAATTGCGTTGTACTGTTGGTTAAATTGGGTTCATTTACTGTCCTCATCTATGCTCTACTGTATTATTTTACCTTTTTAGTGATATATTATACACTATTACGTAAACTCCTTCAAGTTTTTGAAAAGCACCTATAAATAAAATATGGTATATGCTATAACATATATCTATAATATATAACAATATCACTATAGTAATAAAATGAAAAAAATAAAAAGACAATGTGAATCAGAAATTAAAATAAAAAGAAAATAGGAAGGTACTGTAGGATTAAAAGTGTAGAAATTCAATCAAAGGCTGTTTATGAATTGTATAATGGACCAGTAAAACCTCAAGTAGAATACTGTGTTTACTTAAGGTAAGTCGCAAACAAGACGTTGCTATTCTGTAATCAGGACAGAGAAATGCACTAGATACATTCCTGAGCTTAAAGTAATGTCCTACTCTGTTACTTCTCTGACAGGCTAACCAAGCAGAGAATACTACGAGCACAGTTAGTCAAGATCATGAAAAGTCATAGACAATGTCACCCCAATGGACTTTTCCCACTTGCTTTCAGTTCTTGCTATTCACTTCCATGTGTTGTGTGAATGACACCAAGGATTGGTGGGCACAGCGTTGGCGCTGTGACTAAGGATCTGCGTCTGTGGCTGGAAGGTTGCCTGTTCAAATCCTGCGGCCAGCAGAGGAATCCTACTCTGTTGGGCCCCTGAGCAAGGCCCTTAAACCCAACTGCTCCTGGGTGCCGTATAAATGGCTGACCCTGTGCTCTGACCCCAAGCTTCTCTCCCTGCCTGTGTGTCTCATGGAGAGCAAGCTGGGGTATGCAAAAAGACAAATTCCTAATGCAAGAAATTGTATATGGCCAACAAAGTGATCTTATCTTATCTCTTATCTGTCCTTGTAGTGGGCAGGAAATGTGGAGCTTACTCTCCTTCCTCTCCAATCAGCCTGCTAGACTGACTGGTCAGGTAGTGGCCAGCAGTGGAGCACCATCTTTCCAAATTTTTATTGCTATGCCATAGCATCTACAGTATATTATTAACAAAAGATATGAGATGCCTTCTGTCTTCAACAAATCACTAAGTAATACATTCAGCTGACCAGACCCATTTAGGTGTGAGGCAGTACTGACCCCAGACCTTTACTCCAGCTGCGCATTCATTTGGTTCTCTCATAGCTGATGTTCTCTAATAGCTGTTGAGGCAGGAAGCTATAGAACACAGAGGTACAGTATGTATCTGAAAACAGATTTGCAATGGGTACTTAGCAGGTCCAGCAGTTGGATGAATGCCTTGTTACAGGGAGATTTCCAGTTCACACACCAGCTCTGCCACTAATTATCTAAAGTGTGTCACCCCAAATAAGTTACTGAACCTTCTAGTGCTATGTTGAATAGATATGTAGATGATCTTCTGCGGTGAGTAATTTCTTCTTGAAGACATTGATCACCCCACTATGTTTTACCACTTTGAGTAGGAGTGCCTTTTAAATGACTAATTGTTAAATATTGGAGGTATAACCCTTATATACTGTAGACACTGAGAGCCACACTGTTTCTTTGCCTTCTTTGATATACTGTATAAGGGCTTTTGATGCTTTTTAGCTGACAGAACTGGAGCCCAATGGTCTTGAAGATGAAACACATCTGTTATGATGTAATGTTGGTGCAATTAAAGGTCAGACATTCTGCTACAGCTACACAATCTTAGAAGACCATTCCATTCCCTAATGATCTCAGATATTTAAAGAAGATGGAAAGCTTTGACTATGATGTTTTTTCACACAGCCACATTTCACAATGCCAACACTTGTACTGTCTGGAAATTGAATGTACTTCCCAATGACTGCCCTGTTAATGTTCTTGTTCCCACTGCAGAGAGGATAGTTACAGCCAGCCTGGCTGCTGTGTTCATGGTCTGTCTGGACGACATAACAGCATTAGCCTTCTGTTTTGAGGAAGTGCTCCTACAGAACCCTTGCTGCTCTTATTCTGATGCTGGCCCTGGAAAGCGCAACATGGTGACAGATGGGAGCACTATTAATAATCTATTATTCATCACTGACATGCACTCTTGCAGAGAGCCATCTGGGTGCTGCAGAGATGAGATGAAGATGAGTGCCCAAGTGCAGTGCCTACCAGAAAACCAGGAAGCCAGCTCTGTGGGTGCAGGTGTAAGAGCAGAGAGACAATGACTTGAAGGAAGTCCAAGGAAAGGGCATAGAGCAATTACACTGTGACTGTTGACTGGCACAACACAAAGGATACCATGTGCATATTGTTATCACCTCTCCACTAATTACATTCATTAGCATGACTAACACAAAACCTTCCCATTTTAAAATAAACAGATTTGCTTTAGAGATAATGTATTGTACAAAGCGACAAAGCGTAAGCATATTCAGGAGGATTACACTTGTGTACTGTACCATGCAGAACCTGATGCAGAGGCCCATGAAAATGTTGATATGGCAAAAGTGCATATTTTAATATGGAACACATATGATTATGTTAACCAATACACTGAATACTTATAGCCAAACCCCATTTTATGATCAGACAATTGATTTTCCGCTCTTTTCATAATCCTCGACTGGCAGCTATGGAAAGCCCATGTCCTTTCTTTCTAGTTCATCCATAAGCCCTTAGTATCTGACAAGTCGGAAGACTTTCCATTACAGACTCTTTCCCTTTTGGGATGCTCTGGTCTCAAGATTATAGCCACCCCATGAAAGCAAACCCACACTAAATCTCAGCCTTGCCCAGATAACCTCTACAGAGTGGGTCTCATCACTGATGCATTCAACAGTCCCACTGTGCCCAAGCTCTTCTGTCCAGACCCCCCCATTAAGGTGAGTTCGATACTATTCGTGTTATAGTAATAATAATTGCTTACATTTATATAGTGCTTTTCTGGACACCACTCAAAGCACTTTACAGGTAATGGGGACTCCCCTCCAACACCACCAATGTGCAGCATCCACCTGGATAATGTGACAGCAGCCATAGTGCACCAGAATGTTCACCACACTCAGCTATTAGTGGGGAGGAGAACAAAGTAATGAAGCCAATTCATACATGGGGATTATTTGGAGGCCATGATTGGTAAGGGCCAATGGGAAATTTGGCCAGGATACCGGGGTTACACCCCTACTCTTTTTCAAGAAATGCCCTGGGATTTTTAATGACCACTGAGTGTCAAGACCTCAGTTTTACGTCTCATCCGAAGGACTGGGCCTTTTTACAGTATAGTGTATAGTATAGGACCCACATAGACCGCAGGGTGAGCACCCCATGCTGTCCCCACTAACACCTCTTCCAGCAGCAACCTTAGTTTTTCCCAGGAGGTCTCACATCCAGGTACTGACCAGGCTCACACCTGTTTAGCTTCAGTGGGTTGCCAGTTGTGAGTTGCAGGGTGATATGGCTGCCATTAGGGACAGAGACTATAAGACAGACAGGAAGACACCCACACATCTTCAGTCTTCCTGGGCTGATACATGACAAGCACTGAGCTAAAATCTAAAACAAAAAGAACAAACTTGGTACTTAAGGAAAATCTGGTTAATTTCTTGACTTCCTTGTAGATTTCATTGTTTCATTAGACCTTTATGTTCTGGAACACTAATAACCAAAAGTAACTTGCTAACCTACTGTCAGACTAACTGAAAAACTGAATTTCAGTCACTTAAACAAGAAATAGTCTTTAATAGAAAAAAAACAACAATTTAGTTAGTGTCCCATGGGGTGTTTCTGAAGCCAATGCCAATGGCATTGTACACGATCTTTCACTGAAATGTACAGGAGACAAATTAAAAATAACATGAAATGTGTTGCACTCATCTCTTCAACAGTAGCAGCTTGCTATAGACGTAATCTTCTAAATTGACAGTGAGACAACACAATAAACAATGTAATGAGAACAATATGCTCATAGTCCTCATAGATATTTGCTGAATTACTAATCATAACAGCAAATGAGCCAGAATGGGTGCAAATGAGACAAGGTCATTAGGCCCATGTCTAGTAGTGACTGTCATATACGTGAAATAAACTAAAGGAACACCATACATCCTAAACAGGCAATTATAGTAAACAAAGTTATCTTGTGTCTTTTTTATTTTTATTATCCAGGCTGATTTATGTATAGTAATTACAGCCTAATACTGTTTTCTGCCATTGATAGACAAAGGTTTTGTAAACTTTTTGGGCTCTGTGGTAACTTAATACCACCCTGTAAGTGTACATTAACTTCTTCCTTAATTAAACCAAATCTTTCTACTCAAGCTACAGAATTTAATGTGCTCAAAAGATAAATATATTGTAGAACCATCAAATAAACTAAAATGTGCAGTGATGTTCTCAGATTGTCCTTATAACTGAAAAAACAGATTCCATTGTTCAATCAACACATTTTTAATAATCTTTGTTGGTTTTAAATAATACCTGTAGGTGCCACACTTTTTAAAGGAGATTATGTTGACAACAAACAATATTCAGAGAAATGGTTAAGGGTACATTGGCCGTTAAGGACTGCTAACTCCAAGCTCCGCATTGATAATTTCAACTTGTCATTAATATATTTTTCAATAACCAGTGTCTCTAGCTTCTTCAGTGGGCCTTGTTGGTTTTTATGAACTACAGTAAACTATAAACACCTTGTTAATATCAAACACATTGATGTCTAAAAACAGAAGTACTGAAGGACTGGCATTCTATGTGGTGTCCTTACAATAACAGTTAGAACAAATAATGAACAGTACAATCAGTCTAAAACATATTTTAAAGAACAGCTCCTTCCTGGAGTGGTTGTTAGCTGCATCTAGTGAGTAGTAGACTCATATTAAGCTGTGCTATGATTCCTCAGAGTAAGGACTGCAATAATAAGTAGTAATTTAAGTAAACATACGGTCACAGGGTGGAAATATTATCTGCATTAAAGATCTGGGCTGGTCTTACAAGAAACTGGTCTTTGAGATTGCTGGGACGCTGGACTGTATTTTACTGCTTTCAAGAGGGAAATAGATTGTCTAAGCTTTTCTAAAGCTGCAATAAGACCTGTGCTGTCTAACTGAAATTAGTTTCTAACAGTAAAAAACATAATATCAGTATATATATACTGTTATTAGTATTAAATTACAAAATAATATAAGAAAGCAGACAAGTGGAGGTCATTCAGCCCCTCTCGTTTGATTTTCAGTTGCAATCAATGTATCTAATCCATTTATTTATTGAAGGAAGCAAGGAACCAGCTTCAGCAATATGGCTTTTTCCAGAATTTCCCACAACCCTTTATGTAAAGACATTGTACCCTGTACTAACAGTTTTAAATGCACTTCTGTCCTCTGGTTAACTTTACACTGTAGATTCCAAAGAAATCCTATTGAATGACTTTGCCAATACCTTTAGGGATTTTGAATACTTTAATCAGGTTCCCTCATGGTCTGATCTGATTCCACATCAGCAATACCTGTTTCAGTACATCGATGACCAATATTGCACGCAGTAATATTATAAAAGAGATCTTACTAGACATTTGAAAGACTTTTAACTATAGATCTTAATATTCTGCTTGATATTTTTATTGTTTATCCAAACCATCTATTCTAGAGCATTAAAATGATGTGTTAATATAGACACTTAAATCTTTTTCATAGGTAGTTTATTTTTTGTTATCTTTTTATACTTTTATTTGTTTTGTTATCTGCATGTAACACTCTTCAATTGTCTACATTAAATATATTCACCTGTCAGGTGTTTTCTCAGTCTTCAATTTTATCTAAGGTCCTTTATCTAAGGTTAAATTTCCTTTCTAGCTTCTACAGTGTGTACTAATCCTTCTATTCTGGTATCATCTTAAAAATATAAAGATTTATTAATGATGCCAGAGTCTACTTCACTGATATTACTCAAGAAGAGCAGTGATATACTGTATATATAATGGTCATCCTGTAGTATACTGTACATTTTCTATATCTTAACCATTTCTCCTTCCAAATGCATGGATTTGAATGAATTCCTACTGTCTGCAATTTAAGAACTAATCATTTATGAGAATGTTTATCGAAGGTCTTGTGAAAATCCATATCATATCATATACTCTGTGTCCATGACTGTTTTTGCTTATTCAAAGAACTCTAACAAGATGATTACACAAGACCTGCAGTACACGTGTTATGTATCCTCTAGAGTCCTACTGCCATACAGTTGATTCTCTAGTCTTGTTCTAATCCTCATTTCCATAACCTTACATGTAATAATTATTGGTCTGAAGTAGTTCAAGTAGGTAGCTGCGTCAGCATGCATAGGCTGCAAAGGAACAAGTAAAGGTTTATCCCATGCTGAAAAGAGAAGAAAACAAACACATTTCGGCTGTGGAGCCTTCTTCGGGTGTTTCCAGTTTTGTACCCCTTTTAATGAATGGAGGCTACATTAGCAATTTTCCAGTCAATGGGTAGTACCTTTGTAGTCATGCAGCAGTACCTGAGTGACTACTGGTAAAAAGTGTTTTAGCAGTCAATTTATAACACTTCTTAATATGGGACTTTGTCTTTCCTGAGCCTGAAGCATGTTCTTTTCTTCATTGGAGAAAAGTGAATGAAATACTATCGTTCATCATCTACACTAAGTAGATACACACAGATTTTAGGCAGTTCATCTTTATTTTCAGATTTATTTATCCTCAATTGCAATGAGGATTACATACGTTTCATGTACTGTACTTAATCCTGGGATGAGTCTCTAATGTTACAAGGAAATTATCTGATGTTTTGTGATTCATTCTCTACTGAATTAATCTCTATCTTGTTGCATTCTACTTCTCTTAAACTTTCTCATTCGTTCCCACTTAAAACAGTAGCTCTTCTTTGGACTTCACCAGTAAATTTTCAAAACATTCTTCAAAGCTTGCCATATTATGGTCCCATTTCCTTAATGGTTCACCCCTCTCTTTTCCACACATTCTTCAAAGGAAATACAAGATCAGTACTGGACTTCTCACTTAGCCGTACACTGTAAGGAAGCAGTCATGACTACAAATGCAGTTTCATCATTATCATGATGCTGTTATATTTTCTGTCTCACGTGTTTTTAGAAACAGTGAACATTGGGCAAAATGTATATTATGAAAGCAGGCAGCTAGGCTTATATTGATAGTGAATCTGTCAACAAATGTCACTTACCATTAGGTCCGCTAACATAAACAATTATAAGATGTTCTAGATAATGTGAGACCCATCAGCAGTTATTATTCATGACACCTTGTATGTTTTCACTGTTTATATGATAAAATATTAACACAATACTCACAATCCTCAGGAAGAGATAAGAACTTTCCCCTGAAATGATGCTTTTAAGCAATTTAGAAGGCAATATGCAAATCCAGCTCTTCAATTTGACACTTCAATTCAAGAGACTGCTAAGTGAAAAAAAAATTCAATATTTTCTCTTTTAATTTCACCAAAATCCTTTCTCTCCTATCCTGGGATTTAAGAGACTATCCTGCAGATGAACTCCTTAATGATTTTGTTAATGATGTTTTGACATTGAGATATTGCTAGAGAGACAAGATCTGAACTCCAGAGGAAGAAGGCCAGGGGGGATGCTAACAGACAAGATGAAACAAGATCATATCGCTCTGTACTCTTGAGGCATACTCAATACTTAGGAATGGTGTAAATTGCTTAAGTGCCTGTATTTATTAGGACTGCATCCCATTTTATGGTATGAATTAATGATGAAATGTGCAGTGCATTAGTGCTTCAACATGACCAAAGCTAAATATTTATTTAAATAAGCTACATATATTAATTTGCGGATAGTTATCATGTCATCAGAAGTAATACATGTTGTATTCACACTAGTAGGACTAATGATAATGAATTCTTGTTGCTGGTGGTTATGGCCAATATTTATCAGATTACTAATGCTTTGTTGTGTACAGGCTGCTTTGCACAATGCATGAAAGCTCATTCTGGGAGATTCCACAAGGTACAGGAGAGAATAAGGCAAGGGCTTGTTTTAAACCTGTGGAGCAAACTGCCCTAGAATTCAACCCCTTCAAGGGTTTCACTTGTATCTTGAGCTGCTTTTGATTTTTCTATTCACACGTACTAATTTCTCTCTGAGCCCAATGCTTGCTCCATCACTCAAACTCCATCTCAGAATGGCCTCGCCAGTTTGCTCACCTAATTAGCTCAACATACATTTTTATATTATACATTTATTATGAAACTGCTTTTTACACCTTGGTGTCACCACTTAACATATTAATCAATTAGTAGGCATTCAATAATTTCAGTTACAGCAAAAAAGAACAAATTTGCATGTTTTGTATAAAGAGCACATCTCATAATGGAGTGTTTGAACCACAAATTTAATTACAATAAACAAAAGAAGATTTTAAGTGCATGAGTTTTTTCAAACGTGATATTCTCAAATGATTTTCCATGCTTATAAAAGTAATTATCAAATTTGCTGGCCTATCATCAAACATCTTCCTCTGGACATCAGTCAATTTGTGCTTTCAGACATGTACCATTGCTGTTCCTCATAGTCCTACACGCATGTGTAAAACCATTTAATTGCTCCATGACGCAAGTTGTTTCCCGATACAGTTGTTGAAATACAGTAGGTCAACTACTGTAAGTTTACAAGTATCATATTCATCTGCAACTGCAATGCAAGACACGGTGGCAGGTGTGAACACTCACATTACAGGGGACTGACACAGGGACTGGCTTGGGATCAGCAGGCATGTCAGTCTCAGAGCAGTGTGCACTGAAACTGCCCTTTCTGAGGGAAGTATCAGGGCTGACAATACACCTCCTGATGCTGCTGGACTGGAGCTGTTTGTTTCAAACACTTAGGCAGACACAGAGACACAGAAAATGGCTTTCGTTCAAGTTCCTATCTCCTCTCTGCTTGCGTCAAGGATACAGAGCAGATGGGAGCTTAGAGTGAAGAATGCTCCTCTTTTCTGAAACAGATTGCAAATGTGATGGTGCATTTGTTGTGTTTTTTCTTTAATGGCAGTGAAGAGATTCATAATCTGTGTAAAAAGAAGAAGGGTTCTTGACTTACACAGCTCCAAAGTCTGACAGAAGCTGAACAGAGAGCAGTTTCGCACTGAAATATAAAATTGATACTGTATTTATGTATTGGTCTCGAAAAGGAAAGGATATTTCTGATAACGAATCTCCTAAAAGAACATAATGAGACTGCCTTGTCCCGCTTGTCGCGACTACCACCTGTTTTAACAAGGCGTTACTATTATGGTGCTGAGAAAGGCTTCAGCAATAAACAGACACACTTGACAATCTCCACACGTCTATGCTAGCGTGTAAGTGGATTTTCTCTCGGCTTTGAACATTAAATACGGTTTTTAGCTTCAGAAAGAAATGCTGCAAGTGGATCCTCTTTGAGTTTTATCAGCCTGTTGCACCAGAGTTCTTTTAATAGCAGCCCATCCTTCAGCTGCTCCTTGCACTCAGCTGGTCTGGATCAGGGCAGGGGGCCACAGCAGTGCAGTATGAGAACATGGGCTTGCATACAGCAAGTGCAGCCATTGATGTGCAAACACACACAGACTGAGAATACTATGTCTGCAAAATTACCCACTTGAGTTGTAATCTCCAACCATAATGTTGAACTTGTACCCTGAGCAGATGAGTCTCTACTCAAGGAGTAAACTTGCCGCAAGCTTAGACCACCCATTAAATAATGACAGAGAAATACAGTATAAACTGATGCTGGTTCAGAGTTTCTGTTTCCTTTATGCATAACTTTCACATTGTTTTGAGAAATACCAATCCCATAAAGTCATTACTGAGCCTAGCACACACTAAAAAAGGTTTCGTTTAAAAAAATATATATTTTCTGCTTAATCAATGATATTACAAGTCAATGAAAAACTCTTTAACAAATATAAAAAACACCGTCCATAACACTGTGCCATGAAGTTTCACTTTGCTCTGTTTAGCTCATTCATTAGGGAAAACATAGTGGTGAGATTTATTATACACATTCACAATGAAGGAATCAGCATGTGCAGGTAAACCCATCAAACACAAATTAACATGAAACTGACTAAGGACCCCAAGCCCTACAGCCATTCATTGTACTGTAGGTCCTCTTTTGAACCGCAAAGTCTTTATAGAAACAGACATCAAAGACATTCATACATAATGATAATTTAAGCTATACTAAACCTTCCGTTGCAAACAGAAAGCACTGTTTTTTAAAGGCTACAGAAAAAAACGTGTTACTAACACCTTGAGAGTAAGAGGCCAAAGCTTGGGAAGACCAAACAACTGTTCCTGGAATCCAGGACCACATGGCAACAGCTCTGCCCCTCCACAGTAACAGTCTCCACTAATCTATCGAGGTGTATTTATATACTGTACTGGTCTTTGGTTTATAAAATCACTGTACCCTAAAGCCATCGCAATATCTTTGGTACTTGCCTTCTCTACTGATGGTTTCAAACTCTTCATCTGCCTGCTATTAGGGTAGTTTTCCAAAGATGTTTCCAAACCTGCAGTGAAACAAGCTTTTTACAGACACTATTTTTCCATTAAACTTGCATTTCAGTGCTGGAGTTTTGGAATATATGTGTATATGTTGTATGTTATGGACATTCTGTATGCATTTATTTTCACCAGTTGTGAAGGATGTTGCGAGCACATTCTTTTCATCAGAATGATGCATTAGGTGTACAATAATCACAGCTAAGATTAAAATACAGGGGGTAGATAACAAAATAACAGAACATTGTTACACTAGATTCAAGTTGGATACTGGACATTCTTCAAGAAGGAAGGCCTCCAGTTCCTTCACAGATGAAGGAGGTAATCTACTCCACACTCCATGTTCCAGAACATCCGATACAGGTTCAGTGATGTTTAGATCTGGTGATTCGGGAAGCTATGAAAGGTGTTTAACTTCCTGGTGTGTGTGAAACCACTCTTGAATCGGTTTAGCTGTGCATATGGGGAAGTTATCACCTTGTAATATGGTAACATGTTGAGGAAACACTGCACCATAGGGTGCACGTGGTCACTTACAATGTCTTTGTATTCCTTGGCCATAATTCTACCATGTACAGTAAAAACCGTACCCAATAACTCCCATAAGATAGCTGCCCATACCATAACATTCATCAGAATGTTTAACAATTTGGAACTGGCAGTAGGGTTGAAGACATCTTTTGGCTTTCTCCAGACATAAACCCATTCAGTTTAGGAAAAAGAGTAAAAGGTGACTATTCACTGTATATTACTTTCTTTCACTGCTTAGAGATCCTGGTTTTGTGCCCTTTACACCAGGTACACATTGGCCTTGGTTACAAGTGGTTTCCCACCATAAATATCAACTTTATGAAGCTCACAACATAGAGATTTTGTTGAGATTGGGTGATGGCAGTGTAGACTCAATTTTGTGGTCATCTTTGAGACTGTTGTTTTGTCATTGTTAGCAACTTACTGTAATGTTGTGGCTGTATCAGCCATATGAGTGGTTATTTTTCAGACCCAAGCGCAAGAGACCAGAGAGTGAAAAGTCAAAGGTGATAATGAAATAATTAATTAACTGATTAAGCCCTGCCGGCCAGTAATGGGTATGAACGACGATCCTAGGAAAAGCCAGACTAACTGCATCCCTGAAGAAAAGAAGCTACTAAACACAGCCCACTGATTGAAAAAGGGAGTCTCAGGTACGGAAAGAAACCAAATAGCAAGACCCCTGAAAATGGAACAGAACGTGCTTGGAAGGGCAGCCCTCAGGACTGCCAAGGGTGCAGGTCAGCAAACTCGAGGGATGGCATGGTGACCAGTGACCAGTGAAAAGAGTAAGTGTGGAATGTAGTGTGGGATAGAATATGAGACTGCTGCCTCAGGCAATGCAGAGAGCAGTTTAGGAGCTAAGGATGGCATGCTGGGTGACGCTGAAAGCAGGCTTGGAGCTAAAGCTGATGCACAAGGCAATGCTGAGAGCTGAGCCAGAGTAAAGCGCTGTCTTGAAATCGAAACTGCTGCCAAAAACAGTCTGCCGGTTAGAGGGAGCCTTGGGTATGGAAGAAACTAAATAGAGAGCCTCCTGAGACAGGGGTACAAACAGATTTGCAGGGCAGCCTTCAGGCTGAAAACTGTTGCGCAGAGCCTAGTGGAGACATGAGGTTACAAACCAACGCACAGCCTGTGGGTCAGAAAAAAGGGAGCCTTGGGTACAGAGAAACCGAATAGCGAGCCTCCTGAAAAAAGGGGAACACACAGGTTACAATCGCAGTCTAGGCTGCAGCTTCTGCACGGAGTGAAGTGCTGTCTTGCTCACTGGAGATACAGTATGTAGAGAGTGGAAGCAGCAGTGCCGGTGAAAACCTAGGGTGAAGTGAAAAAAACGGTGCCTCGGCATTAAACAGAAAACCGGGAATTGCGTAATAAGTAGGAAATTGCTAATTAACACGGATCACGAAAAAGGGGATCCGGTGACAGCAGCATACACCTGAAAACCGTGAGCCCTCCTGGAAATGAGACAGTTTCCCAGGTCAACAGCTAGCCAAAGGACGCAGTCATGACACTGACCTGTTAAACTTCGGTTTTCACTGTCGTTGAGCTCTGACTTGCAACCAATGTTCCTGTTTCCTGATGCCGTTTTCCCTTGTAGTGCATCTGGCATTATGATTTTTTGACACTGTTCCCCTTGACACATTAAATAATTTTGCAATTTCTGTGACTGAAATTTGGCCGCCAACTATTTAACCCCTTTATAAATCTGTTTGATCTCTCATGTTGCTTTTGAAACACATATTAAAGTGTTGATTTTAAAATGTCTTTTATCGTGGAAACATATTGGTAATTAGTATTGAAATAAATGTGTAAATATGTGTAAACATATATGTAGAATCCTTTTAAATTGTGATTTAGTTACTTTAAAATAAAAGTCAATTATACGTTAAGTGTTTCCATTATTTTGTCCACCCCCTGTACAGTATATAGGGCTAATAGTATGTAGTGTTTCATAGCCGTTCAGGGACGCCAAATATGTAATCATAGTGGCTCTCTGAAGGCACCAGTTCTGTAGGGTTTGGGCATTTACTGAGACAATTTTCAATTGTAGCAGTAAATCACAAAGTTGATTCTTTTGATGGCTTTAGAATCCAACCATGCGATATAACTCAAACAACGCACACACACAGGTACTAATACACGAGGATACTTTTATTAATACATAGAATATGCATGTAAACCTAACAGATCTTATCGTGAGGGTTATCAGAATACAAAAGGTATATATTCAATCAGTTACGAAGTGTTACACATCAAGAGGACATACGTTCAGTATATCATTCATTAAGACCGTTTCGTAAAGTGAACTTGGTTACAACTTCTACATTAGATACTCAAAACAAGTACATAACTCTTAGGAATTAAATTGATATCAACTGGTTGGGATAACAATTGAATTCTCGAGCTGTAATGCATTGAAGTTGAATACTCATCCAATTTCTGGGGATTCAGATCTCCTGCGGGCACAAAGAAACAGTTGCAGGCTGTTGCTGTCCAATCCGCGCTCTCTGGCTCCGTGCCAGGCTGTGCTGTGCGGCTTGCGACGGTGCGCTGCTGATGCTCACTGACCGGCTAGTTAGTGTTGGCTTTAACTAGCAAAGTTTGTGCACAGGAGAAAAGATGACTGTGGATCCCAGCAAGTCAGGAAGAGGACCGGTTCGTTCCTGATGAAGAGCTAGTTCTGAATAGTGATTCAGCTGTCCACAGTTCTGACCTGTCCACGAGGCCTGCTGCTGGTTACTCTCTGGCAACCTCCACTCTAGACTCTTAGAACAAAGGAAAGTTCTGGCACTCGGACACACTGGCCGTTCCGTGGTTGTCCGGGCTGAGTCTCGGGATGGTCAGGAGGCGCGCTGCGAGAATGTCCTGCCCTGGAATTCTCCTTTGAATTCCCTTTAGAACAGTCCACAGAATCCTCTCCAGAATCTTACTGAATCTCCCGAATCTTAATCTTGTTGAATCTTTCAGGCTCTCTGTGTTGCCTGTTTTTACCTGGAGGAACTTCAGCTCGTTGATTGGCTGAAAGTTCCATGGGCATCAGAGTCCCACGTGGGTTACTCAGCCCTACCAGTCCCTGATTGGTTGATCAAGGTGAGATATGAGTCACTTAGTCCTGACACTTAGTAATGCAGTCCAGATGTCCATCCGGCACTCCCTAGACTGATAGGCGCCAGTGGATGACCATTGATCATGATAGCCAGACTTAGCTAAGTGCATCCCCCTTTGGGAGCTGTCCTAGGAAACCTTAAATCATCTTGCATGAATAGTTTCTCTGTGGCTGCACCACAGAGATGAACAGAGAAATGGGGCCTCATTTGGGAAGCTCAGAAACACTTAATTCTGCCTTATTATTAAGCCTCGCCGCTACATATCCCCCCTTTTTGAAGGTCACGAGGTCCTGAGGCGTTGTTGCCTTCAAAACAAAACAGAGTTAAGTGATGTCCCTTGCCATTAGAACATTAATCTTAAATGTCTACATTACTCCTCGAGAATTCATACCGGAACCAGCATTGGATACAAACAGGATGAATAACATCTGGAGTATGTATAAACACGGTAGGAGACATTATCTAAGTCTAGGAATTACACATCAGGAAGTTCACTGTCAATATCTGATACCTCTGTGGTAGATATTTGGGGAGAAGTCACTTCCTTTCTTTTGGCATGCTACCTTTGACTCATTCATGCTACCCGGAGTACATCTTGATGTAAGAGTACATCATTCAGAGTACACTGTCAGTCATGATCCAGCTACCCGGCAGCAGTGTTACAATAACACCAGTTCCTGTTCCCAGCCCCCCGATAAACCAGAACACCTGTGTTGGGTATCTGCTAGGGTGGTTTGGAGGTTTGTTCCATTAAAGCAAACTAACTACCTGTACCTCTTCAGGGCTTACTGTTTCTTGGATTTCTATCCAATTCCTTAGTGTGGCACCTGAAGGCATCCATGACCTCAAGTTTGGTCTTATGTTGTCTGGTTCTAGACCGTACAGTGTTAAGTTACCATGCTGTACTATGGCCTCCTCAGGAACTTAAAGGAACTGTTTTATTAGGTAGCTGCATCATGCCTGTCACAAGTCACAGTGTCAGTTAAACGTGGTGTGCTGACCAGCCATTTACGTCCCACCTGCTCTTCATGGGGTTCATTAACCTCCCTCTGCCCATTAGTAGCTTAACACCCTTCATTGGTGAATTGTTTAGACACAGCCAATGGATAGCATTGGTAGCCATACCCATCTCAAGATTTGGAAACGAATTCAATCTTGGATTGCCTTCTGGGTGAGCTATGAGCAATGGGGTTAATGTCACATACTCCTCTACTGAGAAGAGTGGAATCAAGTGGGTTGGGAATTGTGCCGTGGCTAGACTGGCTACAGTGGCACTAAACTCCCTTAACAGGTCTTGTGTCAACATTCTGGCCTGTTGCACACAAGCATAAACCCACTGTATAACACCAACAATCATGTCCACTGTTTGGGGAATAAGGTTTAACCCTGTTGCATAGGAAGTTGCCTGTAGGATTTTCCCTAAGCTTTCCAACTTTTGCTGCTGTCGATACAGTCTGTCACTACCCTCTGGCCTCTCTGACACCTGCCTTCTTGGGGCAGTCAGGGTGAGAGTGCCAGTAGCACACAAACCTACCAGAAAAAGCAAACGTGCAACAGCGGCGGCAGCAATCAGTCCTCCCAAAAGTCTTTTCGGGTGGCTGATCCCAGTCATCTCCTTCTGAGTGACTGTTGCCTTTCTAAGCTGGCGCAGCGTGTACATGGTGTCTTTCTCAGTATGCCATGTGGCATCTTGGGCACCAACATCCTGGAAATCTGGGGAGATCTGACACAGCTGCTGATGCTGCTCCTCCATTTCCAGGGCATCTGCTTTTTCGATTTGTTCATGCCTGTGCTCTAGGAACCCTGCAGGGGGCGGTGCAGCGGTGGAGCATGCCTGACCCTCGGCTGAGTGGTCATCTGGAGCACCTGAGTGATCTGAGATTGTTACCCCATTCTCACTGTTCCGGTCCACCCTGCACACTTCCTGATTGAGGAATCCCTCTATCGGCATGTTCACAATCGTTCGCTGGGCGTGGGTGTAGGACACCTGCTCGCTCCCCCCTTCCCTCGCTAGGGGTTCAGGGAGCTGCCCCAGCACTGGGATAGCTAGTTCACTGTCTTCGAACTTGCTATCACCCACCAGGCCCATGTCAGTACAGGCGGGGATTCTGACACCCCTCTTTGCGATGTCCTGCACTGGCAGGCGGGTGGCTTGACCATCCAGCTCCAGTCTGGGTGAACCACTGTTGGTCAGACTCAGACTGACAGACTGAGCTGGTGGCTGTAAGAAAACCGGCTTGGCTTTCATTCCCTGTCCCTTCTGGGGGACTGGGTGTGTTGGCAACCCTGCTGTCGAGGCAGGAACAATCAGGTCAGTCTCACTCACTACCTGGTAGTTGTGAGAAATAATGTTACCTGACTGCAGGTTCCCTGGGTCACAGCAGAGGGAATCGGCATCTGGGATCAGGTGTGTCCACAGCGCAGTAGTCTCAGCGTCCAGCTGGACCTCCTGTCTAACCTGTGAATGTTGCACCAGGGGCACCTGGCGGTGGCCCTGTGACAGCTGCTCAAGCAGATCCTCACTAATAGAGGACCTCTCAGGGCTAAGGGCGAGGGCTACATCACCAACCTGCTCTCCTGCCATCTGGATCCCTTCCACCACTGCAGGGTGGTGGTCCTGACCCCTCTTGGGTGCCAGGGTGCACAGGGAAAGCTCCTTTTCATCGCCAGGTGGGGAGATCTGCTCCTCTTTAGGGATGTAAAAGGTGTGTGCTTTACCTGGTGGATCAGGCGGCTGCTTGGAGCACCGCTCCTGTGGCAGGGAGGCTGTTGTGACCTCAGCCGGGACACGACTTCCCTGTATATCCGGGGAACAAGAAAATATTTTTATTTCTTGTCCAGAGGGAACAGAAGGAATCTTCACATAGGCCTCTGTGTTCGGTGGGCACTGTGTGAGCACAGTCTGCCTCTTGGCCCCCCTTTCCTTCTGTACAGAAGGCTTAGGAGCCTTGACCTGTTTCCACACTTTGCCTTTCTGGTGATCCACCAAAGGTTCCTCTCTGAGTCGCATGCCCTTTTCTTTTTCAACCCGTTTGAGCTTGCCGTGTGACATCAAACACCTTTCAACCTCAGTGTCAATCAGTGTCTCACTGGGTAAGACATCTCCCATGGCAGCCTTGAGGTAAAAGCTTCCTGCTTTTCCTCTCTGTTTTACTGCCTGCTCTGTGACTTCAGGGGTGGAGTCAGCACTCGCTTGGGAGTGGCTGACCTCATCCAGGCAGGAACCCTTCCGCTCAATCAGATAGACTGAGGGAGTGGGAGGGGGCGGGTCTCCGCCTCCTCCAGTGGAGAGTATCAGCTCATTCACGCTTCCGGCAGCCTTGGGGAGCGGTTGTCCCTGTCCTAATAACGCTTGTTCAAGCCTGGCCAGGCGGGTGGCTACTGAATCCTTTTGTTCAGCTTTTTCTAGCCCTTTCCCTCCCCCGGTGTTCTCATGGCACTTAGGACGCTGGGTGCGGTCCTGTGTGCCTGCTTTGGAACGGGGCTTAGCCAGCTCAGGAGCCTGTGCTCCTTCGAGCAGGGGGGAATTAACCCTGCTGGCTCTGACGGCGAACACAGTCGCTTTAGCAGCTTTTTGCTCAGAGCGACTTTGGACATCATACTCCCAGGCTTTCTGCACGAATCTCTTAATATCAGTCACTTTCATGGTCTGTGCATCTGTATGCATTAAGATCATCTTTCTGACTGATGGGTGGAGATTCGCAATGAATAAACCCTTGAAATGTATGTTCTCTTCGCAACCCTCATCATTTCGCCCTGCAAAATAAGTTCGTCTAAGTCTCTCGTAATATTCGCGAGGGGACTCTGCTCTCTCGTGCTTAATGTTAAGGGCGGCGGCTATCGCGGCAGTCGGGTCAATAAACGCACTGTATTCTTCGATAAGTGCTTGACATAGCTGCTCAAAGTCATTACAGACTTCTTTCATCTGCCTAGCCATCCACTCATGTACAGCTCTGCTGGTAGTTTTCCTGACCAGAAACACTTTCTCCTGTTCTGTGGCGTTTGGCAGGAACTGCAGGTTATACCTGAGGTCTTGAATATAACTCTCGATATTATTCTCTGACACTGCGGGGTCAAATCTCTCTATGTCCTTCGCTAGCTCTCTCAGAGAATGGAGATTTATTCTTCTAGCTTCTCCGCTGACGGAGATATGGAAGAGATCGTGGTCAGACTTGTCGCTGCTAGAGAGAGTGCTTAATAGCGACTCGAATTCAGACCTTTTAGCAACCATCGTTAAACTTAAAGAGTATTACTTTTAAGTACGAAATCACAGTTTTACCACAGAAAACCACAAGATCAGGTATGCAATCAACCTGGTAGATTGCAAAAGATCACAAAACACTCAAGCACTGCTTAAAGAGCAAGGGGAACTTTTTTTTTTTTTCGGCTTTCAGCACACTGTATTGTCGTGTATGAAACCCGCGGCGTTTTATATGAATTATTCCGCTTGGTTGATTCATTTCAGTCTTGCCACGCCGGTCCAGGGACGCCATAAATGTAGTGTTTCATAGCCGTTCAGGGACGCCAAATATGTAATCATAGTGGCTCTCTGAAGGCACCAGTTCTGTAGGGTTTGGGCATTTACTGAGACAATTTTCAATTGTAGCAGTAAATCACAAAGTTGATTCTTTTGATGGCTTTAGAATCCAACCATGCGATATAACTCAAACAACGCACACACACAGGTACTAATACACGAGGATACTTTTATTAATACATAGAATATGCATGTAAACCTAACAGATCTTATCGTGAGGGTTATCAGAATACAAAAGGTATATATTCAATCAGTTACGAAGTGTTACACATCAAGAGGACATACGTTCAGTATATCATTCATTAAGACCGTTTCGTAAAGTGAACTTGGTTACAACTTCTACATTAGATACTCAAAACAAGTACATAACTCTTAGGAATTAAATTGATATCAACTGGTTGGGATAACAATTGAATTCTCGAGCTGTAATGCATTGAAGTTGAATACTCATCCAATTTCTGGGGATTCAGATCTCCTGCGGGCACAAAGAAACAGTTGCAGGCTGTTGCTGTCCAATCCGCGCTCTCTGGCTCCGTGCCAGGCTGTGCTGTGCGGCTTGCGACGGTGCGCTGCTGATGCTCACTGACCGGCTAGTTAGTGTTGGCTTTAACTAGCAAAGTTTGTGCACAGGAGAAAAGATGACTGTGGATCCCAGCAAGTCAGGAAGAGGACCGGTTCGTTCCTGATGAAGAGCTAGTTCTGAATAGTGATTCAGCTGTCCACAGTTCTGACCTGTCCACGAGGCCTGCTGCTGGTTACTCTCTGGCAACCTCCACTCTAGACTCTTAGAACAAAGGAAAGTTCTGGCACTCGGACACACTGGCCGTTCCGTGGTTGTCCGGGCTGAGTCTCGGGATGGTCAGGAGGCGCGCTGCGAGAATGTCCTGCCCTGGAATTCTCCTTTGAATTCCCTTTAGAACAGTCCACAGAATCCTCTCCAGAATCTTACTGAATCTCCCGAATCTTAATCTTGTTGAATCTTTCAGGCTCTCTGTGTTGCCTGTTTTTACCTGGAGGAACTTCAGCTCGTTGATTGGCTGAAAGTTCCATGGGCATCAGAGTCCCACGTGGGTTACTCAGCCCTACCAGTCCCTGATTGGTTGATCAAGGTGAGATATGAGTCACTTAGTCCTGACACTTAGTAATGCAGTCCAGATGTCCATCCGGCACTCCCTAGACTGATAGGCGCCAGTGGATGACCATTGATCATGATAGCCAGACTTAGCTAAGTGCATCCCCCTTTGGGAGCTGTCCTAGGAAACCTTAAATCATCTTGCATGAATAGTTTCTCTGTGGCTGCACCACAGAGATGAACAGAGAAATGGGGCCTCATTTGGGAAGCTCAGAAACACTTAATTCTGCCTTATTATTAAGCCTCGCCGCTACAAGTAAAACACCCTATACCCAGGGTGCAGTGAATAAAACATACAGTACTGGATCTCACAATTACAAAGGCACCTGTGGACAAATACATACTGTAGTAGCTGAGTTTCGTAATGCAAAGTGGTCCCAGTAGTATAAAGCTGACAAATTTAACCTGAGGCTGTGCTGCCATGTCACTGCTGTCATCCCCCAGTGCTGCTTTCTCTATGTTCATTCTTGTCACTGTCTTTTCCTGAGATACAGTATCTGAAGGATAGTCTTCAAGAGGGCAGTAGGGAACCTACATTACATAGAGTGGAGGGAGAGACTCAGAGAAAACTGATCAAGTGTCCACAGCATGCTTCTGTTAAGCATATCTGACAGCACAGTTAGGATCTTCAGTGAAGCAAATGTGTTTGGTAAACTCTGTGGATTATTAAAGAAACCACACTTCATGCTAATATAAATTGAAAACTACACAGATTCGATTTAGACCAAGGTTTGTAGATTAACACCCTAAAAAATCATCAGAGGGACCTGTCAGCAATTTCTGTTAAAGGCCTGTCCCAATAGCAATCTCCATGCAATTCAGGAAGGCAATATAGTGAAGTACAGAGCCTGATCCATCATCTGATAGATTCATAATTCAATTTTCAAAATTTTTCCAAATTATTTATGATCTGTAAGAATGGAAGCCAAGGGACTGGTTTAAAGAAAAGAGGATTTGGAATGTACAGTACAGAGCTGATGAACTGAATACATGAATTTCGGATGTAAAATAGGTCTTTGAATTACTTCACTTTGTAGAGCTCTAATCTGTTTTAATTGAATTAACCCATTCCCTGCCAGCAACCACCACAGTCAAATAGAATGCTTTGATATGATGCATGTGCAGTAGCAGTTTCCCATCCATAGTAAATGCACTTGCGTACATTGTTATCTTGACCCACAGCATTGCAGTAACGAAACAGAGGTTTGCAGCCTTCAGAGAAACACTGGAGAGCCCACAGGGGCTGACATCTCTGCTTTGGACAGCCATGTTCCTGTGTCAGCAGCATTCCTCTGTATATCACTGTATGATCCTCTCTGTCATTCCTAACCGGTACTATTATTTCCTCATTCCCAAAAATGTCAGCAAAAGCTTAAAGGAACAATCAGTCTATCAAGGCAAGAGAACACTAGAGACACAATCAAGCATGAGAGACTGGCATAGTGTTGGTTCTCTGCTCTGCACATGCTCTGTCAGCACAGGGATGTTGTTCTCTATAAATTACTCATTTAAGGGGATTGGAATCTCTCTTCTACAATGGTCTGAGTATGTTCTTATAGCACCATAGAATATTCATAAGAGTAGTAGTTTTAAAACATTTGGTTTGTCAGCACTACTGGCAATAGATTTTGTGAAAACACAAAGCAAAACTCAGAGTATGCACAAACAGAGCAGTGTTTAGTAGGTGTGTAGTCTGTGCAGGGCCTGCAATGTATAGGTGTTGTGGGAATTCCATGATGCTGTGAGACAGGATGTGCTCACTTTAATAAGACAGGGTTCTGTACGAGATTGCAGTATGTAAATGAGAGGGACTGAGACATGCTTTAAAAAAAATAAGAATCAAACTACCAATGTGTACTCTATCAAATGCATAGTGATGCACTGCTTGTTCCTGGGGGAGGAGCTAGTATAGAAAGCAGATGATTGATGTGTAGCACAGCAACATGAAGACATACTGTAGATCAAGGCTTAGGTACCATAAGATTTTACTGTGCTGAGAGTACGGAGAATGTGTTACATTATTTAAAAACCCTGCAGATACCAGAGAAGACTCTCTCATCTTGGAAAATCTTTTCTAAAAGCAAAACAAAAATCCCATATTCCCACACAGTTAAAACAGGTTAGTTTGGCACGTGAATGCTAAACCACATTTCATGTGGGGATCAAACCTTAAGAAATCAATTATTTTTGTTTGTACTGATTCTCACACATTCTTTCCAACCTGACAGACTTGAACTAGACCTATAATTTCAGCATAATCTTTGGGACTGTGAGTGTGTCTTTTATGAGAATATGCCTTCCTTAAATGCAATCAGATGCTGAGAAACCTGCAATTTATTTTTTCCATGATCAGAATACAATGGTTTAAAGTCGTGATAACATGAAAGAGGGGAGAGAAAAAGAGAGAAGAGAGTATTCTGCAGCTGTGCTGACTGTACCTGTGCATCCATCAGTAGGTGTCTCATCAAGGTCATAGACTTCTTCAGTGTCTCCTTTTCACTGGGAAGGAAAGCATCATCCTCATCATCCAGAGCCTTGGGTCTGTTCACCATGAAGTGGGCAATCTGGTCATTCAAGCTGTTGAGCGACTGCACAGCTGCAGAAAAACAGACACACAGGTCACACCTGCTGGAACTGTCACTGGACACTGGTAGAAAAACACACACTTGTGCCCTTTGGACTTTCCTTAATCTGTAACTTCTGCTGCTGCACCGTGAGTCATCCATTGCTTTTAATTGTGATGGAACCTTGATAAAAGCAAAGAAACTTTCTAATAATATTAGCTATTTAAAATAAACCTGAAGGAGCCTTGATTATTTAATACAATCTGTTTGTTTTTTATTTTTGGGGAATCTGAATGTCGATGCCCTGTTGCAGTGGTTCCCAGCCTTTGGTCTGTGAAGCTACTACATGAGATCCACAGAACAGAAAAATGTGCTGTGGAATCAAATGTTAGACTAAAACTGTCATTACAGGCTGTAACGCAATCAGTACAAGTTTGTTATTACTCAAACTTGATAACAGTCTTTGAAGTGAGAGATACAGCACTAGCTATTTCAGTACTACAGTACGTTACTGATCATTCACATATTCATACACTAACACGGTTAGACTTCACTAATATATTTGTTCAGGTAATAAATAAGAATTTCACATAATATGCTTACAGGCAAATTTTTGCTGAGTGCAGATTTTTTTTTGTTATGGTTTTAGATTCCATATTTAATGGAGAGTGAAAATAGCCAGTAGCACATAGTCCACAACGCATTTGGAAACAAAAAAAGGCTCAGTACACTCAAAAAGGTTGGAAAATACTGCCCTAATGTACAGTAAGAGTATCCTTCAGGAGCTAAACTTTTTGAAGCATTCTGAGGTGGTGTTCACCATGGCAAAGCGCTATATTGATTGATAGTGGAAAAGTGCTAAAATACAATAAGTGACTCTACAGTGCAGCACACATGACTGGACTATCTCCTGGCGAACACCAGAATATAATTCTAGCAGGGTCCCTTAGCAACGTGTAGGAAAACCCTGTGGCTGTTTAATATTGGTCATTGTTTTCATTTACTTCACTAATTAAAAGGAGGAAATAATGAATGTCTGGCTCATCTGGACAGTTAATGGCTTATTGATCCCAGCTCTGAATCAGGCAGTAACGCAATTTCAGTGTTTGTGTACAAGACATGGCTCACTAATTAGTTTACACACCCACGGCTGCAAAAGCTCAGATAAGACTCAGACATGCACTTCACAGCTCATGACATGTGGATTGGCCAGGTCTGTAATAAGGAGCATGTGGTTTCATGGACAGCTGAGAGAGCACATGGAACATTTTAAACCTCTCATAATACTGGCACAGTAACTGGGAGTTATCCAGAGGTTATGCACCATAAATCACCAACAGGTTGATTCCACTGAGATATCACAGGTGTGAGCAATCTGGTACAGGGTGCTGTAAAATGAGGCAGTACTCTACATAAAGAAAAACACTAAACTTTGTCTCATCTTTTTTTTATTGTAAGATACAAAACTTGTAGAGAAAATGTACCTTTCCTAATGCACCCTTTGATTAATAGTATTTATTATTTTGCAAATCATGCTCTTCATGTACTTAATCTAATGACATCCAGATTACACAGTTCATAGCAGAACTTTCGCTACACCATTAACATTCCCATTCCCTGCATCTCTGAGAAATCCAGTGGGAGAGAAAATGACAAGATTTGACAGATGTTTCTTTTTATTTCAAGAAATCCGCTTTTCTGGAGCTCTTGAGTATGAGTGCGCACAAATAAGGATGTTTTGTAATGCACGAATATCATCAAAGGGAGAGCTGTTGCCTTTTCCTTTCTGAAATCAGCTCACAGGCCTCCAAGACGGAAAAACTAAAAGGTCCCTTTTCTTGGTGTCAGTTTTCCATACTGTGCTCAAATCTGTCTCCATCGCTCCTTGACCCCAATGTGGCCTTTTCAATTCGGTACTTCACCTGCAACACTGACCTGTTGCAGAACTTCGGAGCTCAATCACACTCTTTTGTCTCTGTCTCTAAATCTGATCAACTTGGAATGCAGACCAAAAGAGTAGTGAAGGCACAGCACCAGTACAATAGGATTTTGAAGGGGTGGTAACAAGAAAGAAATACTTGCTTTTCCTAGAAACAATCAAAACCACTGTGTTGCACCAACACATTCTTAACATATACAGTATAACTGAACATCCTTATTAAGCAAAAAAAAAACAAGACAGGAAATCAATCATTAGAAGATGAACGTGGGTGTTTCTTTCTTGTTACCATCCCTGTTATCATCCCTTTGAAATCCTATTGCACTGGTGCTGTGCCTTCACCACTTCCTTAATACAAGTTGAAAGAAAGAGTGAAATACTTACATCAACGTTATCTAGTCTATGATTTTATTATTTAGAACTGCAAATAATTTTCCTCTTAAAGTGGCCAATTCACTATTTACTATTTATTTGTATTGTTCTCCTCTGCAACACTGAGTTAACTAGAGGAAAATCCAGTCACATTGAGACATGCTTACATTACATGCACACCTGCTTACATTTTCCACTTTTTCTTCCACAGCGTCGGAGCTGAAGTCAATAGGGAGGTAAACTAATCTAGCATAGGAGTCCCTGTACTGCTGCAAGGAAAGGAACTTCGATTCAAAGTCTCCTGCATTCTGGTACTTCTTAGTCATCAGCCAGAAACTACAGAAAGATGCAGGTAGTGAAGGATTTCTCGTTTAGTTTTTGACCTGCAAGAGTTCCGAAGCTGCATTTGCCCAAGTGCCAATTGTTTTGGAGAAAATGAAGGGAGGTTTCTGTGAATTCCAGGGGACAGTGACAAACTCACTTCAAATGTTTTAATGTGCTTTGTGGAGTGGGGGACACAATTTTGGAGCTTAGATGAAAGCTCCGCTTTTAATGGAATTCATAACTTAAGTTTGAGAACAACAATTAACTCTCAGTCACACCAAACTAAGTAAATATACTGTACAGGTAACAAATATTCCTTTTCCCCATGTTCTTCCCTGTGTATCTCTCCTTCCACCCCATCATTGTACTTCAGAAGCTCCTTACCTGAAGCTTGTGAGGTGTTTCTGTGGTGTGTTTCTGATTGCGTTACCCGTTGTTAAGCCTGCTGCTGTTCACTCAGTTATGTGGGACAAAACTTTTCTAAAATTTCTGATAGCTAACAGATTCCTTGTGGAGACCTACAAGTGCCTGTTAACTGCAGACAATGAGAGTGAGTTTGCAGTGATCCCAGCTCAGCAGTAAAGACAGTGACACTGCAAGAAAAAGGCCTTCGTGTTCATAGGACAGCCGGCCCATCAACACCTCTCTTTAATGTTCTCTCTCAACCTGTAACGCAGTGCGGACGGACCATGTGGCTGCACATAGGCAATGCTACAGTGTGTACACTTGACACCTGAGTGGACAGGAATCAGTCTGCATCAGTGCAGTTTGTGTTGCACTACAAAGCATGTCTGCAGGCTGCTCTGGTGAAGATTAATTGGTACTTGAGTACTGTTCCTTGATACGGTGCAGGTGTTTTGAAACGAGAGTTACTATACAATGAACATACAATCTGAACAGCAGAACAGCAGGATAGTTTTATTTTCAATGTTGTCACTATGTGGCCTTTTGTCTTATTTATTCAAATAATGTCTCAATCTAGTTTCATGAGGGTATAACCACTGAGTAACAGCATCATTGTTACAACTGTTTAAAAAAACAGATTCAGAGAGTTTCCTGGTGATGAGAAATAGTGAAGTACAGCTTTGACAGGCCCCTTCAAATTTCCTCCGAAACTGTTGACAGTACAATTAAAAGATAATTCAAAGGATTTTTTAAAATAATGGTTTGTGTAGCAAAAAGAAACAAAAATCTTTTAATGCATCCTGAAAGAAATCTTGAAAACAAGGTTTGAATGTGATTTGGGAAGACAAATGCTTAAACAGTCTTTTCTGCCATACGGTATTTTTTTTAGCACTGATAACACTTTATAGTAAGACACCTACAGAGCTGTGAGAAAACATGTGGGCTTGTGAGATAAACCTCATAAAAATAATTAATACATGTGAACAAAAAACCAGAAGGCTGTAATATCTGTCATTCAAGAGATCCAGCATTACAGGCTCATTCCACTACTGGCAGATGCAGGTATACGGGACAGGCAGCTCAGTTATTGCACTCGGTGTCTTTTTAAGACCTGCCGCAAACCTCACTTATGAATGGTCACTGCAGCAAAAATAAGAAATAACAGCAGCTGGAAAGCTTAGGCGTGGCTTTCTGGAGAAGTGCCTTTGTTCGTCTAATTTCAGTTTATCAAGCAGAGAGTAATTTCGGTGCGAAGAGTGAGGGCTTGCAAAGCACTCTCCAGCAGAAATCACAGGTATTACACTCAGCAGGGGCAATCAGGCACCTTATGCCGCGCCAGTTTCTTCATGGCTGCAGACAACAACAGCTAATAACCAGGATCTGAGGCGCAGCACCATTTGTTAATAGGGGTTTGCTGCATTTCAACCAGTCAGGGCTGACAAGAGCTTTTTACAGCTAAAACAGCACTCACGTAGTGTCTCTGTGGAGTAATTTCCTATAATTTCTCACTCCTTGTCAATGCAGAGTGTGATCCCAGTGGGTGGAAACGACTCAGACTTCACTAAGGATGCAGTGATTTAGTCCCATTTTACCATAGATTGGTACAGGGCAGACAGAAGAGGAGTGCCATTAATGAGAATGAATCCATTCCCCTGCTATGTACTGAACAGTGGAGAAATCTAACTGGAAATTCATGAGAGGTGACATCACTAAATGGGAAAATGCAATAGGAAAGTTTAATGAGAGGGTTGGGCATAACCTGTTTGGCTGAGGGCTGCACACCTACTGTAGCTATAGGACGAGAATGTAAGAACCTCATAGAGAAGATAACCAAGTTAACCAAAGTGGAGCTGCACAGGTAATAACAATACTATTCTCACATTTATATAGAGCTTTGGAAACTCCACTCAAAGCGCTTTACAGTCAATGGGGACTCCCCTCCTCTACCACCAATGTGCAGTCACACCTGGATGATGCAACGGTAGCCAGAGTGCACCAGTACACTCACCACACACCAGTTAACATTCGGGAGGAGAACAGAGTCATGAAGCCAGTTCAGAGATGGGGATTATTACGAAGCCATGATTAGTAAAGGCCAGAGGGAATTTTGGCCAGGACGCCATGTAACACCCCTACTCTTTTCGCGAAACACATGGAATTTTTAATGACCACAGAGAGTCAGGACCTCAGTTTTACATCTCATCTAAAGGACGGTGTCTTTTTACAGTATAGTGTCCTCATTACTATACTGGGGCATTAGGACCCACACACACCGCAGGGTGAGAGCCCCCTACTGACCCCACTAACACCTCTTCCAGCAGAAACCTTAGCTTTCCCAGGAGTCTCCCCTCCAGGTTCTGACCATGCTCACACCTGCTGAGCTCCAGCGGGCTGCCAGTTGTGAGTTGCAGGGTGATATGGCTGCTAGTAGAGATGGAGTGGAGGAAAGATGCAGAAGGATAAGTATGAGCAAGGGGGAGACGCTTAATATGGTATTTATAGTTATTCAGGAAGTGATGTCATGAAGAATTACAAGTTAGAGCAGCAGAAATGAAGGAGACCATGGTTGCTGTCATCCCTCTGAATATGTGTTAAAAACCCCACATAATAAAGCATTTTTGGAAAGTGCTGAGACTTACAGTAGGTACTTTTCGCAGACCTTAATGGATCTGCACTATAATGTCATCCAAAGATAAATAACTCTGCTTTTTGGGCTCTAAGCCCTGAGTTCATTACTAGATCTCAGGGTACTTCTCTAAAGACTGTATTTGCTCTATCACTGTGCAGCCTTGAAGAAGGGAGATGAAGACCCAGAATACAAGACTGTGCTGGGTATCTTACAGATGCCTCTAAAGCATATACTGTATGCTTGCCTTGGTGCCAGGGGCTCTCTCTGCCTTCAGCTTTTCATTACAGCTCTGGATTTCCAAGGCTAACTGCACTTTAATTTTATTTCAATTTACAGCTGCATTGTGTTATTTGAATACATTTAACAAACAGGCTTTATAGAAGTATCTCATATAATGCAATTCCAACTTGCATCTGCACATCATTAACTGTTCACCTTTAAGAGGTGTTTGGATGGCAGTAGTGAGTCAACAGTTCAACCTGTTTGCTAAAAGGTTTGTCAACTGCAGAGCAGTATTATTTTTTTACAATGACAAATCATTTGATTTGTATGGAAAATGTAATCTCAAAGCTCTTTACGTATAGGAGGGGACCGACTTCACCCACCACTGAAGTGCTGAGTGAGAAATTACTTCACCAGCTGAATCAAGGAGGGCCCTTATAAAGATCACATTGTTTTAGTCCAGAAGGTACTGAAGTTAACACCTCTACTCAAACTGCTGCAAGGGATCTTTAATAAACCCATCTATGTATAACATCTCACCCTTAGGACACATTTTTGAAAAAGAAGTCTATCCAACTAGGCTTAGTATAATTGAGTAAATACCAATGTAATTATCCAAGCTGATTAAGAGATCATTGCAGTGCACTAGGAAATGTAGAGGCCATAGTGCCTAAAGTTGCACAAGTGAACCTGCAGGGGGCGCTATTTATTATTTCCACCAAATCAGAATATTTGCAGTGAGTCTCATGCAGGATTTTATGGTTAAAGCAGGTTGGTCTTCAAAAAGCAAAAAGGTTATCGTTTTTTATTTCTGCTTTTTTATTTTTTGACCTGTACCTTGTTGCAAATGAATAGTAGTGATTTTCCTTAAAAAGCCCTTGATAAATTTGCCCTTGCAGATACGCAAAGACATAAACGTGCTGAGCTAAGGAGCATGGAACCCCTACGAGAGAGACAATGTCAAGCACACTATGGGAGTGCACTTTATTTATGATGGCAATCCTGGAAGCAGAAGGGCAAGGACACGGAACAGGCCTGGAGCCTCAGACTGTCTGAAATCTCCTTGGAGCACTTTATTTATGCAATACACTCTGAGGGACACCAGCATGAACAAACAGAGGAGAAAACATATTAGATAGAGTGAAAGTAAATATTTACTTCTGATTTACAGTGAAAAGGGCTTTTAGATCATAAAAGGATGCTTATTTTCTTCTGTTTAAAGATTTACTAAACTAATTAGCTGGTGATTAATGTATACGTTTAACTCAGAATCAGTTGTTACAACAAATGTGTCATTAAAGCTGTTTCTATTTGGTAAATCCACATGGATATTTATTGACTCTAGATAGTTTTGGTCACAACAGGCATACAACTTCAGAAAACAGAAATGGACAATCTACCATGATTAAACAGCAAATATAATAAATGGACTACATAAAAACTACAGAAAGTTAAAATATATTATAGTCTAGCAAAGGTACCAAAATCAGTACCATAAGATACTAACCACCTGTCATTTGTTTCTTGAATGGTTCCATTGAGAGTGCACATATCTAAGCATTATTCTGCTTTCATTAAACAGTTCATGATGGACTAAGACATTGTGAAATGGGGTGCAAATGGTATCCCTACTATAAAGCTGCAGGTCTGGGCTAAGAACTTCAGAGAAATACACACTGACTTCAACACAGCTCAGTTTCACCTCACCAGATCTAAGCTACAGTATATTTACTGTGCCAGGGTGTACTGTGAAAAGGTTGAGGCTTCCCAATCCAAAACCCTAAACTCTTTTGTACTGTGCAGAACAGCTTGTGAAAACATTTGTATAGCTCTATGTTTACACAACAGAACCAGTGCATACCACATGAATTACTAGTTCTCCTTATTTTATTAAAGACAGTAATATCTTATCAAATAAATTTTTACTAGAAAATTCTTTAAGATTTAAATACAGTATATACAGTAGCAATGCTTAGTTTTTAAGTCTTTGATTTCTGGTGTGAACAGAAACGTGAACAAAGACTAAAGCTTAATGCCAATCATTTGACAATACAGTAAAAATGGACAGAATCCTTGACAGTGTTTTTGATCTCTCAAAGTGAAAATCTGAAAATTGTTTGACACTGACACATTGTTATTGTACTTTTCATACCTGCAACAAACCACGGTGTGTAAGAGATTTTTTTTTGAAAGAAAAAAAGAACAGCATGTATTTTCTGTTGAGTCCTTGTAAAACAAATTGTTGTGTCATTGTATTTACAGCCCTGAATGTGTGCTACATTTAAGAAAAGAAATTTAGAGCAGTTTAATGACTTGTGCTAATGATAAAAAGCTGTACAAAGCAATATTTTATACCAGCTAAAATTTCAGTTCATTTTCATTGGATTTAAGGTTTCAAGCACTAAACACATTTCCAGTAAATTACCTATCTGTCAAAAACATCATTTTAATAGCAACGTTACGTTGGTGTGAAAAGTTGAAAGTCACCTTTTCCTCAAAGTATTTCAGTTGTTGATCATTAGCAGAGATTGTTAGGAGTGCATCTGTAGAACATAGCCACGTACTGAGATGGCTGGATTGAGTGCAGTACAAGTAACTAAACATACTGTACTGTTTAACATACTGTACTTCAGACTTGGTCTGCAGATGGAAAAGCGCTGCTAGCTGATAGCTTTGACAGTACTTTAAGCCAGAGCACCCTCCACTGGTGAGTGCCTGTACAGGAAAGCAAGGAGTCGGAGTCCTTCAGACTGGGAGAAATCCAAGAGTGCTGTTTTACATTACTAACACTCAAAGGCTTATTTGTGACACACAATGTACGAGCAGACCCTGCCCCCACCTTGTAAGGCAATCGGATACAATCTCAGTACAGTACTGGTCGCCATCTCTTGACCCATGATTAATTTACAGAGGTACCAGTGAGGCTTCCTGAATGCTAATGAGCCACTCAGACTGAGGAGGATTTAATTCAGCTTAATTGTTCTAGCAGTATGTGCCACTTTCCTATTGGTTTTAGACATCTCCAGACTGTGTAATCCAAAAGACTGTTTCAAAATCAGTTTGGTAATCAGCAGAAAAAAATATGCTCTCATATTCAGAATAATCCATTATGTGTCACTATTCCACATAGAAATATTGAAACAGGATTAAAAATGAATAATTCTTTAAAATCCAGGACAATGAAATATTGGGTGCTGTCAAGGTGCCATCTAAATTTGAGCAAGTCTTGGTGGCTGGATTTAAGTTTTAACTTTCTTATTTTAATTCTCAAGAGGTTAAGGGAACTAATGTGTTTCCTACAGTCCAGCTGGCAGAATAAATTTGCTGATCATCACCAATATGATGCTGTAGTTTCATGTTTGCAGTGCCCTGCCGTCATACAGCTCATTGTCTTGTGCCTGATTGTCTGTGTGCCTCTGTTGTAAAAGCCTTGTGCATTGCCTGTTCTCCAGATCATGTTGCTCAGTAAGAGACACTGTGGACACGTAAGAAGAACTGGCACTGAGTCTCTGTCTATAGAACCCTGGAAAAGGGGCCATGCAACAGAAGAAAATCACTTTGACACAAATGGTGTCTGGGCATTTCACTGTAAACATCAATTACAGGAGCTGATTTGCCAAAATGATCACAAGATAAACACAAATGTTTTGGTGTTAAATTCCATGTTCTTAATCAATGCAATTAATCATTCCGGTGAAATGCTTCTGCCTTTGTCCTGTGAAGAGTTTATCAGTGTTGTTCATTGAATTCTCACAGCAGAGGCACTGACGCAGCATGGTAAGAGGCCTGGTTTGGAGCTGTAGATACTGTAATACTCTCAGGAGGGTAACAGATCACTAGGGTTTGATTGCATCATCCTGTGGCACCTAAGATCTCACACCTGACAGGTTGAATCAGAGAACCCCATGCCTCCCATTCACCCCTGAAAAAACACAGAATGCAAGAGACCATTTTAGATCACAGAACAGAAATGAGCTTGAATTCCTGTACAAAGTTTCAAAAGGATTTACGAGATACCCATTCTTGTGTCAGCACTGCATAATAAACAAAACAGAGAGGAAATAAAATATTTATGGAAAGAAATGACAAATTGATTTTAATTTCAAATTGAACATTTACTAGTGCCCTTCCCTTGTAAATGCAATCTGACAGTGGAAAATAAAACTGCATGATAGGAAATACAATTTTTTCTTGTCAGGTGCTCAAACAAAGACGCATGTAGAGGCCCCTTAAACAGTGTTTCAGCTTTCATTGAAGTGGTCCTCAGTCAAATGGGAGCTGTTAAGCAGAGATGTCGGTTGCTTTCCCAGAAAATAACATAAAAGCCTGCCATTGCTAGTGTGCCTAAAGAGAATGGAGCATGAGGTATTTTTCAATCAAAAAAGAAAAGAAAGTTCCTTGACAGATACTTACAGTACTTGAGTTACATTCTACAGACAGTGGATAAACGTCTTCCCAGTGCTTTGTGATGTGCAAGGACTGTAGAGAAATAGATTGTGTTTACTTGAAAATCTATTTTATTTCTCCTTTCATAAAGTACACTCCAGCACTGGTTTCTTCTTTTACAGAAAGACAAAAGAGCAATGCATAACCTAAACCAGTGTCTCAACCCCAAATCCTGGAGAGTTAACTTAGAGCTATTGACATAAGCTATTGACCCTTGGTGAGGGGGTGGTCTATGTGACCAAAACCAAAACCTGGATAATAAAGTTTGTTTAAAAAGCCAGTGATGTGTTTTGAGCCATCTTTCTCTATTAAGCATCAAAAACAACCATTTTGTTAATAAACAAGTTTAAGTTCACTATCCATGATATTAAATTATAAATCATGGGTTTTCAGAGATTAGTTTAATTGTAAATTACCCTAAATCTCTGTTTCTAAAGACTGAGAGCTAGGTTCTAGATTACTGACAGTACAGCATTATATCATAGCCTGATCCGATCAGTTGGCTGAACCTGAACAGAACTGGAATGGGAGTCCACTAAGGAAAACTAGGTTTGTCGCAGAATTAATAATCTTTGTAATTTGTCTTTGTTAGACTGAACTCCAGTAAACAACCAAAGGAAATTAGAAAATCAAACTAAGCCTATGAAATTTGTGAATATCACATCCTGTGGTACAATGTTTCTATTCAACACTTCATTGTGCAGTCAGGGAGTGTCCAGTCCTGGTCCTGGAGAGCATTAGTCCAGCAGGCTTTACAAATACTGATTATGGAAATTACTTTTAAGCATTTTAACTGGCCCAGTTATGATGATAAATGGTGAACTGTGCAGTTGAGCTGGAATGCAAGCCTGTAGTCACAGTGATCTTGCAGGATAAGGATCTTTAGAAACTGTTACCTAAAGCATAATCTCTCATTGTCAATTTCAGTACCTGTGCAGGATTCGGGGCTATATGGAATAATGACTGTATTTGACAGAGAGCTGCTTGTTTTATTGAACTGTCATGTCTACTGTGTGTAGCATAATGTCAAAAAGTCCCTGCACTTATTTCTGCCTTTTACTTTCCTGTTCTACCACATACACACATCTCCTCGATGATTTACAATTTAGCTCAACATGTTCTTCATTTTGTAAAAAGTCTGCACTGCTTAAACTCTATCCCACATTTTCATCCACTGGCTCTGTGCAGACGTCACCCTGACCCTGGCAAACACCAGTGTTTTTAAGATTATCAGTAGCTCCTGTCCAGCTCCTGCATCCTCAGTTTGTTTTTCTTTAAAAAAAAAAGCAAAAACACTATCAACTCAATAACTATACAAATAAAACATTACGTGAACACCATGTGGTTCTTCTCTGATAGAAAACTAAGAATCCATCACATAACCTGGGGATGGAGGCTGCGGTTTTCTTCAAGGTAATTCACTGTTTGTGATGTATGACTTAATCACATCTGCCTGCCACCCCTCACTGTGCTTCCCAAGACAAATGATGGGGCTACTCTGATGCAGAAGCAGCTTTCTCTCCAGCTCTCCAAACATGCATTTTTATCATCCTGTCGCTAACACTGATAAGTATTAAGCCTGTAAGGAGTCTGCAATTGTAATCAGAATTGATCTGTTTTTTTTTCTGATGAAACAGGTTTTGTGTATTATCTCTTGGGAGTTCCCCTTGAAGGTAATCTTAAAACAGTTTCATCACACAAGCATCAAACTTAATTTCTTGATTATTATCTCATAATGAAGGGTCCTTTATCACTTGCTCTGCTTTGATCAGGATTTTCCCAACTAACAAACCACTCTAGATACAAGTGTGCCAGTAATTGCTCAGTGTGCTCTGAATTCCCTGTTTTCAACAATGCATCTGAGAAGTCATTTCCATTCAGCAGTGGATTAAAGTGGACTACATGTGGACAGATGAACTGAAGTGCGGTGAAATGTTTTGCGTTTGAAGCCAGTTAAAAGGAAAGTATACTTTTTCTTAATGATGGGTAAAGAAAAGTACAGCACTTTGGGCTCAACAGCAATGGTGCTTGCTTGGTGCATACTGTACATCAAGATGTAAATCTCTGGTTCTATGACATTGGATTCCTCCTGCAGTAGTACACAGCTGGTTGTGGGGCTGCCTTGGTTTGCTATGAAACATTGACTCCAGGCACTTTTGAGGTTGAAATGATAGAAGATTGTGATGCGACAATCCTCCATTCTAAATTCCCTGCCCTGTAAAATGCTGAGGATTTTGCAGCATGCCAAGTAAATGATGATGAATGGCTCTGAAACCTGGGATCGCAGATTCCCACTCTTTCGGGGTGATGCTAGCTTTGTAGCAGCACACCAAGATGCTTAGCAAGTGGCAATTCCAAAATAAATACAAAGAAAACAGCAAATGTGCCATTTCAATTAAAATGATATAATATATGAATTGAAAAATAAATAAAATAATTCCAAGAGTGCTTTGCAAACGTATTCAATTAAATTGCCCCATTATGTTGAATTACAAATAATGTCTACACATTTTTTAAAGTGAATATAATCTTCTCATAACAATATTAGAAAATAATCTTAACTTGGGGATGAGATTGGATGAATTTCTAAGAACATAAGAAAGGTTACAAATGAAAGGAGCCATTCAGTCCATCTAGCCCATTTTGTAGTGAGTAGTGTACTGATCAGTGGCTCTCATTCAGCCATTTCTTCAACCACATGGCTGGGTAAATGCAGATAAATGTTGATAAATGTTCTGATGTAGGATGGCATGTCTTGGACAAAATATTTGATGACAAATACTGAGACCAGGGCTCTAGAACTAGAAACGTTAGCTGAAACACCTGGGTGGTCTGGAGGAGTAGTATATTTATGGATTCATTCATTCTCTATTCACTATAGGTTTCATTTCACGCCTCTCTTCACCTATCCTGACTTCACACCTCCTGATTGGCCTCTCTTTCTGTCCCCTGCTCCCACCCCTTGCTCCTCCTCTCTCCCAGCTTTTGTTCTCCCACTACATTACCTTTGCTTACTGCCCTGTCTTTCTCACACCTGAAGAAGGCTCCATGGCCGAAACGTTGTGTTGTGTTTTCTTTCTTCTCTTTTCAGCATGGAATAAACCTATTAATTACTTGTTCCTTTGCAGCCTATGCATGCTGACGCAGCTACCCACCTGAAATACGTATATTTATGGATGTCTGATACTGCAGATCCATTTCAAGTATTCCAAGATTCAGAGTCTAGTACAGACTGACCTTTTTGGATTTGACAACTTGAAAGCAGCCACTATCAAATAAGCACAACATACAGGATTATCTACAGGTCAACTGATGCATTTTCTTCATATCAAAAGTACTCATGTTGCTTCACTGAAAAACAAAATCTTAAAATTAGTGGTATTTTGTCACAGGATTTAAAAGTAAGCTGTACAATATAATTTCAGAGTTAAACCTTAAATACTGAAATAAAAAAAAATAACTGCTTTGTTGAGTCACACAGAGCGACAGATGAAGGCTGTACTATAAATAATACAAAAGGAAGAAAATAAACATCAGAGTACAGTGAGGCTACGAAGCACAAATAAATTAAATATCAATAGCAAGGACTGCAAATCTCTAAGGCATTTTTAAGTGAGAAGTTGATGGATACTGACTCCTTGTTCTGCTTCCAAAGGCAGGAAAAAGCAGACAAACTTGCTTATTGTATTTACTCTGCCAGAACTGGTCTGGGAAAGAGCTAGTATTCAAACAAAACAGACACAAAAAACACTCCCAGAACACATTGAGCTCCTGTGCTAGGAATTAAAAGCTATTGAATCTATCCAAATGCCATAATACATCTGCATTGCACATAGAGGAAAAGCAAATATTGAGGTCATGCACAATTGTTTTACTCAACAGAAAATCACAAATTTTAAAATTTTCAAAATAGCATAAAATAGCATTACAAAGTCACAATTTTATAATATGCAGGAGCCTGGAGCAGCCTGACATGTACAGTACAGTACTGTATGAAGGTAGATACCAGTTCCAGGTGCTGCCTCAAAGTCTACAAGCTTGACTGTTTTACTCCTCTTCTGTGTCCTCTTTCTCCAACACTCTCAGGAATGTTAGTTTTCAGATATAAACATTCTCTAAATAATATACTTCTCCTCCTGTGTAGTAACTGCTCTGCTCTGTATGCTGGATGAACAGCAATAGTTGGTACTGCAGTTATATTTTCATTGGCTAGTGTTGTTAGTAACAAAGACCTATCTCGGCCATTTGGTAGTAGTTAATTGATGCCAGGAACTCATCAAGTTCCTCATTTATTGAACAAGGTTAGGGTATCAACTTTAACATTATGTCTGTGAAACGTGTTCCATGTTCCCACAGCCTTATTGGTCATGTCTCTATCATACTAATAGTGTCAAATTTTAAAAATAGAGGAAAAGCTCCTAGAAAAATGGTTCTGATGATCCTGGATAATATTTGCCTTCCACAGGGAAATATTACTTGTCAGGGCTATGAGTTTCAAATTTTATACTGTATAATGTCACGGTTCCCTTGTCCCACTCATTTTAACATTTACACAATAATCTTTACTTCAGCCAAACTCTCATAAAAGTAGAGACATGATTAAAATTAGTTGCTTCATTGACTTAACTCACCTGTTTGTAAGGCTGAGGCTTGTTTCATAAGGAATGAGCCAGAGAGCTGCTGCAAAGATGATGATGTGGTGGGGAAGGGGGTGCCAGAGGTGTCACGATAGATATACTGTATACTGTATACTGCATGTATTCTAATAGGACCCACATGAAAATGAAATGGTGCATCTCAAGAGGTCTTACCCTGTCAATAAACTTTAATAGAAAGACTTATCTGTAGGAGAGTAGAACTGGGTAAGATGATGCACTGACCACCTCCAGAAATTTCATTTAAAACAACATTTTTCACAACACTGACCCATTATTGATTGCACATGCTTTTCAGTATAACACAGCAAAGAACAGTTTCCCCTCATGGCACCATGACCAGCCAGTGGGGTATGCAAGAAAAAACAACTCAGGATGTTGCCTCAAAGGCTAAGCAGAAAGTCAGGTACTGAATATGCGTTTTACCGACATGATGAGGGTGGAATGCCGCAGGGAGGAGGGATCAAGCTACACATCAAGAAAAAGGTTATTTTCCACAGAGATACTTAGCTATTCACTAAAGTCTTCAGGACAGCATCATTAAAAATGTCATTACAGAATTTAACTAATTTGAATAGGATTGTTCCTTTATTGATGAGTCTCATAAAAAAGATGTTAATCCATTCTGAACTGCTCCTGGCTTATCAGGGACTGAATTCATAACCATTTTAACATCGTTGTGGTAGCAACTTTTTAAAAGACAGATCAAGTACTTTAAGTCATAAAGTTATTAGGAATCTCATTAAGATTATACCAAGACCTCCAAATTGCACAAAAATGAAAACCAACTGTCAAAATAAGCAGTTTCTAATTTTGAAAGCAACTAGTGCAATCTAAGAAACAACCTTCATGGTTTGAGACATTCTTCTTATACTGTAGATCATATACTGTAATAACACACCCTTAAGATTTGAGTATAAAGCTTACAGTAAGATAACTCTTTCAAGTGCTTTTGCAGCCCCAGTTGACCTTGTGGTTACTTGTACAGTAAGTGGTTTTAATATCTGTGAAATGTGGCATTCAGTATTCAACTGAAGACTTTCAAAAGTTTGAGTAAAAAATCCTTTTTGCATAATTATGTTGACAAAAATAACATCACTAACCATGCTCAGATATTCTAGACTTTGAAGCATCAAGAGCACTTCATCTTTTCATGTTTTGACTGGGATACGCAGGACATGATTATTTCACAATGGCAACAGAATAGAGAAGACTACACTTTCATCTTAGCATCTACTGGTCCCAGTTTTTGTTAATATCTTTGGACTGCCAATGCCCGGGTGGGCACAGAACGTCACACATGGCCCATCTTTGAGAAGAAAGCTGGCAATTCCAAGATATCTGAAACAGACATCAAAGGTAGAATGGAGCTCTCCCCGCCTTCTAATTAAGCCATTGTGTTTTCCATGTCATGCTATGAAGGTTGTCCCTAAGAGACCGATAAAGTCCTATGGTTTCCATTGTGTCATGGCTTGTTTTGGTCTGTACACAACACAGGCCGGAAACATCTCCCACTCCAGCCATTCAGAGGCCAGGGAAAAGCCCAGCAACAGCCTCCAATCAGCCAGCTCTTTCCAGTCACTGTGAAGGGAACTGGCCTGCTGTACGGCAGCCAGTTTTACAGAATCTTTTATTCATGGTAAATTAATATAAATCTTCTTTCCTTTGTCAGCTCACAAAAGCTTCTTTGGCTTTCAACAGTAATTCATTTAGAATTTCCATTCAAATACAAGGTGTATGTAGAGATTTCCCAAGCTGTCAAATAAGATTCTTTTTAAATGAACAAAGCTTTTTAAAGAGACATAATAAATATACATTTTGTAGTATTTTTTAATCATTTTGAACTACAATGCCTTGCAAAAGTATTAACCCCTTCCAATGATGCAATTTTGTTGAATTATAAATGATGTCTACACATTTTTTAACTGAATATTTTAACTACAATTTCAATGCTCAAACTGAGTACTTTTATGGGTGAAACCTTCCATCCTTGGACCTCCTGAAAATGCCCTCACAATAAAACCAGTAGCCCAAGAAGATATAACTAGGGAGAGCAGTTTATTGATATTCAGCTGACTTTACTGTGAGGATCAGCTGATTCCCACAGGAATTTGCAAGTCTTTCCAAGGAACTTCATACTCTGTTTGAAAATAATGGAAAAGTTTGACAACAGCAAAAAGTTTATTATCCTGCCCTCACTCCCTGTCTGCCTAAACCCTGTACCTTCTAAACTTGTGAATTCTGTTACAATAAAATGACATATTTATTATTAAGTAAATGCCTACTTAAAATTTTGATACAAATGCAGATATGAAATATGACTTGATATCTTGCAGGTAAATTCTCCATAATGGGTTTCCTGCAGTAACCTTCTGCAGTCCTTTAGAGCAACTACAGCCATAAGCGTTCATTATTCCCTTTTTTATAATACTCTTCACTTTATACAGCTATTTCTTACAATCTTGATACCATTTTCAGCTTTAACTCAGAAAAAATAATGAATGCAGAGAAGTCTAACTTCCAAAAGTACCAGTAGTGAAGAATTCTTTGTCTTGGAGAATCCAGCACAGGTCAAAGAAATTATGATCAGTGTAGCAAGTCATAAGTGCCCACATCTTAACAGTCAGAACACATTTGTTACCTAACCAATGATTCAAATGTGGCTTGTAAAGTCTGCTGGACTCTGTGGGTCCAGGATTCTCACCCACACACTGTAAGGGACAACAACTGTGTCTTGATATTAAGACCATTGTACAGAGCTCTGCACTCTAAATCATGTGAACAATTAACAAATCTAGAACATCAAATCTTGTGTCACAATGAACTGCTATTCTCAAACAGAAAATTAAATAAACAAGACTTTCAAAATAAAAAAAAAATCATAGCCCCTATCCACAGTTTCAATGACTGGCTTCACAGAAGAACAGAGTCATCATGACCTTGCATAGAAGAGTGGATTCTTTGTATGGTCACTCCTTCACAATGCTGTTCATATCCCAGTTTAGCAGTATTCTCCACTGAAAATGGTCTGCTTAACATGCAGCTCCAGGGCTTTCATTGTAATCCCAGACCAAGCAGAACACAGCAAAGCTGTAAGCTTCAGCCATTCAAATTTAAATGGCCAAATCATAAGGCACAGGGCAGTTTAGTAACATGCCCCAGGGTCGGGGCAGAAACCTAGCATTTCTTTACAAATAGTGAAATCTGTATCCAGCATGTAACACTGAAAACTACAAATGCTCTAACAGTGAAATGCTGCATTGTTTAAATGGTTTTACACTGCTAAGTAAACTTATTTAACTGTCCTCCAAAATCTGAGGTTAAAGCTGAGGGCTGGTAGATGGTTATAATATTGCATGGTACTTTGATCTCTGAAAGGCTGCAGGAGATTTCCAGGTCTTAGTGGAAAATGTTTCATGTTGATGTGAAAGACCACTTAACACACCAGAATGGGTTGTAGAACACACAGGAAAAAGCTTTCAATGTAAAAGACACAATGCAAAACAACGTAAGCGTACAGGTATGTGGTTAAGACAACTGGACGTCCGGCCTAAAGGACACCGTACTGGAGATCCAAGACCAAACGGGTTTGTCTGTGTTACCATTTACTGTAGCATCTGCTTATGTACTTCTTGGGCCAGAGTGTTTGCAAGGAAATTCAGAGCTAGGAAAGGGTAACTCTTTTGGGCGTCTTAAAGTAGTTGTACTGTGAGAGTAAATCAGAATGGAGTGGCTTCTTGGGATACTCACTAAATCTTTTCTTCTGCACAACAAAAGGAATAAATTACAGATGCAAATGTAACTATATGTGAAGGGAACTGTATTCTTAAGCAGCTTATAGCAGGCTAAGCCAATGATCGCACATACAATCATACAGATTTCTACAGCAGTACCAAGGTAATGAACAGGGATATACAGAAAGGTGGGAACAATGCTGTGGAGAGATTAGCTCAAATACAGCTTCCTTTTAAAAAGAGTGGCCAGGCGTGGTGGCAATTCTAGAAAACCTGAATCCACAGTATTCTGTTCTAGCTGTGCACGTGTGTTTCACAAAATTAGGACAAGGTGCCTTGGTTTGTATATTTGGCATCATAATCAACAGTATGCAAACATGAGAAACAGGATGAGGAGTTTTATGATGAGGTCCTGTAATGGCATTACAATCACAGCTCAGACTGCTCAAAGTCCTGGTCAGAACACCTCTGGGGTGAACTAGAGCAGAAGACCAGACCGAGTAGGCAAATGTCATGACCAGAGCACTGATACAACTGTAAAACATTGGAGAGAATGTAATCAAAATTTGTCATTTGTCCCCTGTGTTGTATTCTTGTGATTTTTTATTTCTGGATGATCTAAGGTGGCAAGCGCATGAAAATAACTGGACTCCTCTCCACCTTCCTCTCCAAGCACAAAGAAACTTAAAGAGTTTGATTCTTTGATCTGATGCAGCAGTCACTGCTTGTGAAAGTGGACATGCCAAGAGTGAAGTCCTAGTATGCTGCAATGGCAGATGCAGAGAATTTAAATTATTAAGTATTCACCAAGTGGTTTCTAAGTTGCACCATGTCTCAGTAAACAACACAGCACAAAGATCCCAGACCCAAGCTGGAAAATCAATAAGTGAGTCTGAGGACATGTGAAGACTGAATAGTGCTCCAATTGAGGGTTAACTGGAGCCCTCTCAACATAATGACCCCTGAAGATCCCACAGATTAATACAATTCCCAGCTCTGGTACAAAGATTTATTCATTGGAAGGGTGCACAGACATATGGGGGTCACTCTTTTAAAGACTTTGACAACCCTATGTTTTTATTTTCAGATGTCTTGGGTACACAGAGACAGATGAAGAAAAGCAGGTGGTCAGGCCTTGTTTACTCAACTGAGTGATCTGTGCTGTGCTTCTACATGGATTACTGTTTGTCCAGCAACAGCCTGTGCAGAAGTGAAGAAATCACTGAGGCATGTGGGGGTCCAATCCTTCCTTCTGTCCCCCACAGTTTAAGGTCCTCCATGCTCGGGAACAGCACTTGTTCACCTCAACATGGGGGGCAGAGGAGTTCACTAGATCCGAAGAGAAAATCTCATTGACTTTGGAGAAATGTTGTTTTTATTTTATTTTTTAAGAAGAATTTGCTCAGAATTAATTGATTTGTGGTTTCAAATAGAATATCTGTTCAGACTTTGTACGTTACAGATTATTAAGAACGAAGATCACTTTTATTATTCTCTTTAAAATCTATACTTTTTCTCTCACTCAAAGAAGAAGTACTACATTTTGCATGTGAATTATTCATTTTGTTTTCATATGTTGGAGGGAAGGCAGGCTTGATGTCTACTGGCTGAATTGTGGAGGGAAGGTCACTGGTATTTTGGTTTCAGGTCATGCCAGCATCAGTGTCACAAACTCAACCAAAGAAGGGGACGGCGATGAGGAGAGATTCTCAATGTGGTGCCCTTCTCAAATGGACAAAAGAAGTCTCTTCTCTACAGAATCAGCCTCATTTCAGTCTCACATCCTTTGCATTCCATCAGATTTTACACAGCTGAAACTAACAGAAAGCAACAAAACAAATCCTATTCCCCCTTCTACGCTTTTGGTCGTTCAATCTGCCTGACTGCAACTGACTAGATCCCATTCTCTCCTTGGTTTAGAAATTTTTATTTTCACTCACCATACCTGGGCTCAATTGGACTGTATGCAGCCATTTTGTTTCATTATGGCCAAATGGTCCACATAAAAGTCAAAGTGACTGCCTCCTACAGACCTACGGAATCCTACCTGAGATATAATCCAAGAGTAAAATCTCCCATTCCAGTGATTCTTGTTTTGTTTATGGTTTGGGTTAATATGGGAGAGTGGGGAGAAGCTCTTACTAATAAATAAGATCATGCAACTCACTTCTTACAGTTTACCTCTAAACATTTGTTTCTCAACTTCTGTGTATTGTCTATTATTCTTATCTGGTTATCTATGCTAAGTACAGTATAACCAGATTTTTCCTGGAATGTCCTGGAACATATTTGGGATACATTCTGCTATCAAACAAGTTAGCTGTCCAAATTGGGTGTGATGATACGCAGCTATTGCCATGAAGCCAGAATCTCATTTGAAATAACATGACATTGGAAGATTTACCTGTAAGCATCATTGCGTGGCAGAGCTTCTCTCCTGCAGAGAATGAAAGGGGTTTTGATTGTGTTACAAAGGAATTCTTGAATACCTACAGTATATTGTGGTCAGGAGTACAATAAACTGGGGAGACTAACAATTTTAAAAATGAATATTGCAGAAAAAGAAATTGCTTTTGTTTCAGTTTATACTCCTAAGAAGTTTGAATCAGACTTTTAAAATCTATTGACCAAATTTCTGTTGGAACTCGTTGACTATGATATTATTTTGGGCACAGATACTGTATGAATGCTGTCATGAATTACTTATTTAAAAGATCAAAACTGGAAGAGACAAATGTTCATGTCTGGCATATTATTATTTTCAGCTAAAAATAAATCATTCTTCAGAATCTACTACATTTTTTGCCTGCAGATTGCTATATTTCTGAGGTTCACAATGCAGAATCACTACCCATGACACTAGCAGATCACCACACCAGTTTGAATAGAAAATCAAGTATTTATGTGGCATTAGTTCTTTTTTAAACTTATTTTACTCATTCCAAACAGACTACAGCCACATACAGTATTACACTGGAATTACATAAAATTAAAACAAACTTTGCTTTTAATGGTATGAATGAATGTTACATACTGTACTACATTACTGACCTTCCCTTACCTTTAATATTTCTCTTTGATGTGTTTAATGTATTGTGTTAGATGTTATAAGCATACTGTAAGTATACGACAAAAAAAAATAACTGATAAAATAGAGGAGAAATTTAAGCAAGGGAATCTGCATTGCTTGGCAAGACATTAAAACAATGGCTGCATTGAATATCAATAAGGATTGTAAATTCACCCTAGCAGAGGACAGACCCTACCTGATGAGATCAGTATGTTTTATTTAAAAATTTCAAAAAGTATAATTTCTCCACTCAACTCAAAGATATCATACAGCTCCTTACTCCAGATAAAACACTGAAAATATCAACCTGTATAGTCACAAACTACTTTAAAAATATCCAGGTCAACAAAGCAACAAACAAAGCAACAGGCTCAGATGGAATATGTGGCACAACACTAAGATATTGTGCTGAAGAATTGAGTGTTTCTACACCTATTCCAGCTCTCTGTTCAGGCTGTTTGGAAATACTCTGAAGTTGTACCTGTTCCTAAGAAGAATAGACCTAAAATTCTCAATGTCTTGAGGTCAATAGCTCTGACTCCATTATTGAAAAAAATAGTCATGTTACATATTGTGGCTGCAGTAGAGGCAGTAGAATCTTGACACCGTCCAGTTTGCTTTCCATCCTGGAAGGGGAGTCGATAATGTTAACACTTTTTTAGATGTTCTTCACAAATATTCAGAGCAGAAACATTCTTCAGCTAGGCTTCTCCTTGTTGGTTTTTCATCAGCTTTTAAATCAATACAGCCTCTTACCATATGTTTCAAATGAGATTTTTAACTTATCATGTGGATAATTAGTTTTCTAACTAATAGAACACAAAATGTACCTATTAAAGCATTGGCATCTGAGCCTGTTTGTATGTCTACTAGTTCACCACAAGGCTATTTTATTTATCCCTTCCTTTTCATCTTATATGTTGATGACTGTTGGAGCAACTATGAACATTATTATTTGTTGATTATAGTGCTAATCTCTGTTCTCTCAGAGTCTGGACAAATTGTGGAAGAATTTGTCAACTGATGTCATACATCTTACCTTGAGATGAATGCGTCAAAAACAAAATAAATTACTGATGATTTTGAAAAACAAAGCAATATTATTCCCATGGCGAGTCTGTGGGTATAATCCACAGTTACAAATATCTGAGCACTGTGTTTGACAATAAACTTAAGATCACTGAGAACACTGATGCCATTGTGAAGAAATTCCAGCAGTAGCTACAGTATATGGTTTAAGAAAAGTTCATTTGGAGTCCAAAAAATAATTCTATTAATATTTTATAGTCTTTATAGAAAGTATTTTATGTTTTGTTTTATCTGTTGGTCCATTTAATTCAGTCAAAAAAACTTCAAAATGTTGTACATCTCAGCTCCAAAATCACTGGTGAGTCTTTCAGACCCCTGGCACAGCTTTAGGTCCATCAGACCCTGAGGAAGGCCTGTATCGTCACTGAACACCCAGCTCACACCTCACATCTCACATTCTTCTTCAGTCTTTTGAACTTTTGCCTTCACAAATACATTTTTGCTGTCCATAGTGCAAGGCAAATAAAAGAACATTTAGCTTTCCAGTGGCCATCAGGCTTGCAAATGTGAAGACGTTTTATCATCATGAACTCTATTGGACAGAGCCCCCTCTACAAATGTGCATGTACTTTAATACCTTCTTAAATATGCACACTGTAACTTTCATAATCATTTTTGTAATCCATTTGCTTTTTTATATATGGGTATATATTTTCTCTTAGCAATGTTTTATTGCTTATGTGTTGTACAGTATGTTTCACCACCTGCTGCTTAAATTGTCCCCTTGGGGATGAATGAAGTATTTTCAATTGAATTGATCAACAGCTACAGTACCTTACTGTACCTTACTGTATACAGTACCTTGCAAAATTATTCATCGCCTGCCAGTGATATCCCATTTTGTTGTTTGTCTAAAGTTAATTTTAACTGCATTAATTTTAAATGCATTAACTGAACATGTTTAGGGGTAAAAATTCACTCCAGTGTAGCTGGAGCATTGTCCTGCTGAAAATTAAATTTCCATCTCAATTTTATGTTTTTAGCCAACCGAAGCAGGCTTTCCTCTGCGATTTGCCTATACTTTGCTCGATCCAGTTTAACCTGAATCTTAGCAAGCTCCCCATCCTCTGCCGATGAAAAGCAGCCCCATTACATATTGCGGTCTTTACCACGCTTGACAGTAAGAATGGTGTTCACTGGTGATGCACTTTGTTAGGTTTGCTCCAAAATTTTTAATTTAGACCAATAAAGTCCTAATTTTGTTTTGTCTGACCACAAAAACATGTGCCATTGTTTGCTGTATAAATTAAGAATTTTTTAGAGTTTGTCCAGTTTTGTGGAATGAATGGATTTATGGACATAATTATGGACACTCCTACTGTATGTCAGCCACTGAATACTGTAGTGTTATGATTCTGCTTGTTGAAAGAGACAGCCACATCTTGCTGACAGGATGGGAATCAAAGTGTTAAGGTCTGAATCGGAGGCTGACAGAGAGAGCCAAAGTGGTTTGGAGAAAGGAGTTTGCTGGAGTTGGCAGAGAGGATGAAGAAAGATGGAGATAATGGAAGTGAAAGGGTGATTGGGATCTGTACAGGACTGAAAGTGGGTGCAGCATTCAGGGCAGAAGCACACACTTCACCCATACAATGATCAGTTTCAGTATTCAAGATTTTATTAAAAATATTAACTTAAAAAAAAATATGTAGCCATCATTGTAATTCAATTACTTTTACAAAAAATATTTTAATGCCTCTTGAGCAAGCTGGTTACAAGACTTGAGACTCCACCAGTATTATTTTGTTATATATTCCTCTCTTTAGATTGGGACACTCTTTAGATTGCTAGAAGACAGCTTTGTACAGAGCTGGCAATGGATTTAATGGATGAAAGTCTTGTTTAACAAGCAACAGTGCCAGAAAGAGGACGAGTGAATCCTGCAAACATGTGCTGCAAAACAAGTGATTTGGGAAGCAACTGTCACTCCAAACTTTTTTTTAAGCAAGACACATTATGCAAGCTAAAAATAATTATTTTATTTGATCTTTAGTTTTTGAATTTCACCATGGTTATGAACAAATCTAGAAGGCATTATAATCATTATCAGGATAATTATCAAGACAATTATTGAGTAGTAATACTGTACACTATACATACTGTATCATGTAGGTGATTCAGAGATAAAGAAGGCTGCACACAAAGTCTGTTTATATACAAATATTTGTCCAGATTTTAAGCTTGGAAAGACATGCTTAAGCTTTATAATAGTTTTTAAGACCTCGTTTAGTATAGTTGTTATGTTTTGGTCACTGTACTACATAAAGGATATTGAAGCCTTAGTGATAGTGCAAAGAAGAGCAACAAGAATGATTCCTGGTCCCAGGAGATTTTCATATGTGACAAGAGATTTAGCTCCTTTAACCTAAATGTAGAGCGAAGGAAATCGACAGGAAATGTAACTCAAGATTATAAGATTCTAAAGGGTACAGATAGGATCAATCCATGTGACTGTTTTACAATCAGTAGCAAAACAAGGACACAGGGTCACAATTGAAAACTAAAAGGGAATTCATATACAAAGAAAAGTAAACATTATTTACTCAGAGTTGTGGGTATTTGAACAGGCTTCTCAACCAGATTGTTGAGGTTCAAACTCTGGGCATTTTTAAGAATAAGCTGTTCGATGTTTAAGGTTCACTAAGCCACTAAACTACCAAACAAGGAGCATGGGTTGAATGAGCTTCTCCTTTCTTACCTTCCTCATGCTTTCAGTCCTTGCCTCGTCCACTTTTTTTCAAATATTTCAGCTCTCTAGCATTGTATAAAATTTGTTCAGGTCTGTATCACTTCCATTAGACACTGCACTGGAGAAAGCCAACTTACATCTAACTGTGCTGACACTTTAGATATTTTTTAGATATCTTAATGTTGAGATTTACTCTGTTTTACAGTACATACTGTACCATCACGGTAGACAGTTTTAATAAGAGCTCGACACTGGTTTGAATAGATGGAATAATTTGCTTAATTCTCTTCAAGCTTATATCTCTGTAAATAAACATGCATGTACAGTATTTAAATTGTTTTAATTCTGTGATGCCCCTCTTTTCTCACTTAGGCTATTAGAATAGATTGCAATCGAAAATTTCTAAATTAAAATTCGAAGGGAAGGAACTGCATATCACACTATCTACTCTATAGTATGAAAGCTGTACAGGAGCACTGGCTTTGCCATAGTTTTGATTTCTAAATGTTTATTTTATGTATACCAAACAAAATAAACTTCCTTTTGGAAAACATCTGGTCTTACTACATAATAGATCCTGAGATTCAATTTATACAGTATCTTCTATTGGACAGCATTTTTATTTGAACTGCCATTCAGACTTCTTATTTGTCTTACCCACCACGGCTACAGAACTGTGGGATGAGCAGTCCTTCTCTAGCTGCAGAAGGAATCTAATCACCTGGAGACTCAGACTCAGAGCTCCTGGACTCACTTGGCTCACCAGTCTTTAAGCAGCCTGCTTCCTGCTCCCAGAATAGGTGATATCCGCTCCCTCTGTTCTCAGTAACTCATCTTGGAGCCATTTTACAACCACACCCATTCCAGGTGCTCCTTAGAATAAATACTCAAATCTGTCTTAGGGTCTGTCCTTACGTTTGGACACTGAGCCCCTAGAGAATTGTCTCTCTGTTGTTGTTTTTTTCCATGCTCTGCTTTATTTCTTCTCTGACCCCTGCTTTATCTCCCGAACTGTGTTCCCAGATTACCCCTCAACTCCATTAACTGTTTTAGACTTCGACATTGGCTTTGATCTGGAACTGAACCCTCGACCTTCAGTATTTCCCAGATCCCCTGCTACAGTGTCTCCCCTGGTTATGACCCTCGCTTGGTTTGGATTTCGGTTTGGGACTGTGTTTGCTTGCACCTCTCTTCGAACTCCCTGGCTAGCCCCAGCACCACTCCCGCCCGTGTGCGTGTCTCCTCGGTTCTTGAGCCTGCAGGCAGCCTGCTCCCTGCTCCCAGAGTGTGTGATCCCTGTTCCCTCCGGTCTCAGTAACACGCAGCTCTGGGCATTTCCCTGTGTGCTGTTTGCCTGCTCCCCAACTCCAACACCTTTCGTTCAGCAGCTGGGATCTCTAATTTTCCTGGCTTGTGCACCGAGCCCCACCTCGGAAGTGCGTCAATACATTATTCAGTAAAAAGCCTGTAATTACGGAAGATTCCCGTTGTTCTGTTCTTCAGAATTATAAACTTCTAACAGGCCATACTGTCTTTTTTACATATTTAAGTGAAAAAATAATTCACATTCTTACAGATAAACACAAAGATCAGGCAGTGATAGGCATTGGAAGAATGGCACATATTGCTTCCCAAAATGTCCCTTCTTACATTACAGCAATCGTTAAAGCCAAAGGTGTATTTCTCCTTCACTTCTCTACTGTATGAATAATTGTCCTTCGTTATTATGATTCCAACTGATTTGGCAATGTAATAGTCTCTACTTTAATTAAAACAAGACACCTGAGGAGTTAATAAGTAATTTTTAGTGCACATGAATAACAAATGTTCAGAAGATGCTCTATAGCCACAGACCGAGGGATGCTGCCTGCTGCTCTGGGTGGTGTTTTATTTTTTGTTTTGGAACAAGAGGCTTCTTCTAGCTGACTCTGTATTACTGCATTTTTGATTTGCTATTAGAAAAGAAATCTACCTTCTCTGAAGATCCATAGAATAAATTGATCCAGAAGATATATGACCACAAAACCTTCAACCTAATTCTGTTTTTGATTCCCACTAGACAATTGTAGGGAAGGTGCAACCTTTCCTACCACAGGTACCTAAAACTTAATTTCTTTATTCTCCAGAGCTTCACCATTCTGATACACCTTTTCTAATATTCTAAAATATACTGAATCCCCAAGCCAAAACAAAATCATCTCAGCAGTATACTGTATATACTTGGTAACATTTTTACTTTTTCTTGGAAATAAAAATTCTTCACCTCTAGAGTGGATCTGTTAGACATTAATATGGAAGCAAAACTGGTAAATGCTATTGAATCCACTAGTGGAGACTGAGAGTAAGAAGTGATGTTTTCTCTACAGGTTTTTCTGCACATTAGAAACAAAGCCTTGCAGACAGCACACAAACCTGCTGAATACATTATTCTGATCAGTTTTAAAGCATTTAAGTTGGTATTTTATTTGGGAAATAAAGGGAATTTGAATTTGTTGGTATCCGGCATTCAAGTGAAATTTTCATTACATCATTTTAGAAACAGCTCTACAATTTAGCATGACAGCTTTAGTTTTTAACTTTCAGTTTGAAAAAACCCCGACAAACCTCCCCAAATAAAAACCTGGACCAAAGGAACTTCCAATATTAAATCTAGGAGAGTTCATTTCTCCAGAAGATCACATGAAAGGTTACAAATTTGAAAAATCCATCTGATTCTTTTTATTTGTATGCAAGATGTTTATCTATCCCAAAATCACATCCATCATTTCCCTGAAGGACTCCAGGGAATCAGTAACCCCCATTACAGTTGTCTTTTCCTTCTCTAGATCCACTTGGATCTCTTTGGAAAGACATTCCCACCTTTCTAGTACTAAATGAACCTGATTGTTACCCCCACCTATGATACCATGAGCCCCTACTTCAACTTCATTCAAAGATATCCCTTGTGTGCCAATACCTTTAACGGTTTCTAATAGCTTATCATCAATACAACCTTCTTTCTTCAAGACTAATTACATTTGGCATCACTATCAGAACAATGCAATTCTTCACAAAATACATTTTTAAAATCGTTAAAATTTGACTGCAGACACTGCATCGACCAAACTTAATTTGATAAGAAAAAGTATTTAATTAAACCTTGGTCTAACATCTTTCAGTCATCTTCAAACAATGTTAGAATTTTCCATACTAGGCTATGTGTTAAGTGTGTTGATGTCCTTGTGTGTGTGCAAATGAGTGTGTCACTTGGCGTTTGAAGTTCAGAATAATGACTTTTTTAACTGAAAGAGCAGCTCCCTCCATTCTGCTGATAGGAGCTGCACCAATTACCCTGATCACTAGATCCCGACACTCACAGCACAGCCCGTGATAAGACTACAAAGGAGCAACACACTTTCTGCGGCAGCAAGGAGATAAAAAGTAATGAGCTTCCATGGTCCAATTTTATTCTTAAAATAAAATTATCTCCATTCTTTGGCAAGTGTTTCAAAGGGACACCAAATTAAAAAAAATAAAATAAAATAAAAAGTTTCACTTGAGGTTGTCTGGTGTTTATTACTTTGCTTCTTACCACTGGTTGCTATGGTGACCGCTCGCAGCTCATTTCGTTTTCCTAGCCTGGGGGAGATGCACTTTCTTCACTCAGCTCTTTTGAATATAAACTATGCTGGTAAGGGAGGTGCCTGGGCCCAAAGCCCAGGACCTAGAAATCTGCCAATCAATCTGCAGACTGTTAAAATCCGATCAGACCTAGTGAACTGAAATGTGACTGTCAAGACGGCACCCAATCACTGTTAGCAGCCCAGTGTGAAGGCTGATATGGCTCTTTGGTACTTAGAGACAGACACCCAAGATCAGAGCAGCGCTTTCAGGTGCCAAAGAGGGATTTTTAACAGAATTCCAATTGGGCAAAAAATGGGAAAAGGCTGAAATACATGTATTCAAATTAAAAAAAAAAAATGATTTGCCATTCACGAGTTGTGAAACCATAACCTTCAATATGGATTATTGAAATTTATTGTTTTGGTGCTATACTTGGTGCTTCAAGGTGCTTGAATATAGCCAAGGAAGTGCAGCTGCTAAGGCAATCACCTTCATTAAAACCTGCCTTGGGGGGTATAGGCAGGGTTAAAATAAGCAGCACAGTAATTGTTATGGTTGCATGTACCTGAACAAAATGTGCAGTGTTATATTTATGAATCATGATTTTTTAGAAATCTCATCTACTGTATGTGTTCCCATGACCTCCTACCCACTGGAAAGTCTGTGCTGGCTCATTTTGTGCTTTCTGAAGGCTACAGTAAATAAAGCCAGGGACAGGATACTTAGGAATAATCATATTTCTGAATATCATGCCCCTCTGGGAATGCAAAACCAGATTATGTCAGTTCTGACATAATCGGCTGGTCTCAGAGTGTCAACTTGGCCTGTGGTCCATTCCTGCCAACTCCTGTTCAGAGCCTTGAGACAACTTTCTGGACAATGGTACAATGGGTCACCAGGTCTGGCAGACAATCTCTAATCTCCAAGTGCCTTTAAATAGCACAGCATTCCATTTAAGCAAATATGATCAATCATAACCATTATTGCCTGACAGAGCAAGTACAAGCTTGATAAGCACTCAGACCTTATTGCAAAATATAGAAACACCTCTGCACCATGTTGGGTTAGGGGACATGACTGTTAGAAATAACCCAGGGGTTAGAATAAAAAAAAGTTTGAGGATGACATCTAGAACAAAATTTAAATTTGCTCATTCACATTGACACAAGCTGTAGAAAAGGTCAACAAGTTTGTAACATGTACAGTATGTCAGCTCTCTCCTTCTTTATTTCACGGTAGAGATAGAATACAAAATTTGAGTAACAATTTCTAAATTGTCTAAAAAATGAAAAGCTGATTAGGTTCCCAGATTTCTGTATAAAATATAAAAATAATTCCTTACACTTATATAGCGGTTTTCTGGATACCTCACTCAAAGGGCTTTACAGGTAATGGGGTCTCCCCTCTACCACCAGCAATGTGCAGCACAACCAGGATGATGCGATGGCAGTCATAGTGCGCCAGTATGCTCACCACACATCAGCTATCAGTGGGGAGAACAGAGTTGGCCAGGATGCAAGGGTTACCCCTACTCTTTTCGAGAAACGCCCTGGGATTTTTTAGGACCACAGAGAGCCAGGACCTTGGTTTTACGTAGTTTTACTTACGACAGTAGTGCCTTTAATATCATGGGAGGAAAAGTACTCAAAGATTTCTGGAAGACTTAACCCCCATTTTGCTTTAACACACAAAATAAATCCTGTAAAAACAACTCAATCTGCTGAGGGGAGTCTGAAAGGCTCATAAATCTGATTAGTGACCACACTGTAATACCTGCAATGTAAGTTTAATCTTGGTGGCTCTTTACAAATTTGATTCAATTCTGTGGCCAAGGAGGAATTCAAAGGTTATGAAAATAAGACAAGATTCTTCCTCCAAACTAAACACTTAAACACCTATCAAGAAAGCCATAACAGCCATGAGATTAGACCTTTTTTCCTTAAAGCTAAAGCAAATATTTATCTTAGAAATTCCTTTTAAAAATCTTGAGGGAGGGTCACAAGGCTCAATGTCTTAACAAGGGTTTTCTGATTTTCATCATGGAATGCTTTTTTCTCTGTTTTCACTGGTCACAGTAGTGTCAGGTTCAGAATAACCATTTTATTACCTCTTTAAACTCTTCATACAGATTTGCCTCATCGTTTCAGTCACCTATGGGTTGTTTCTTCACAAGCAGTAGAGTCCGACTGTCTGTGTGCAGTTAGTGCTTGTCCTCATCATCACAGCATCTCCCCGTCAATGGATTTGAGGCATGCTGAGAGTTCACACTGAAATGATTGGAGCAGAACTATGCTACAATCTCCTAGTTGGAAGCCTATAGTGTCAGAAATGATAATTGATTCATTGAAGTTTCTGCTTTCAAAGGGAAGATTTAAAAAATCAGGAAAAGTTGCTAACTAAGAAGTCAAAACACTCCACCAGCTTCAGATTCAGATAAAGGTGTTTTCATCTACACAGAGAAGGGACTAAGGTTTCAGACACACGTATTGTCATGTCCATCTCCAACAGTTGTAAATAGTTTAATAACTGTAAAATATAAACTGTTTGATAGATTACAAATCCAGCTTCTTGAAATTGCAGACATTAGTATCCACACCCTCTGCATTAATAATTTAAGTTTATTCTTAATTATTAGGATTGCCCGGATGAATCAGTATTCCATATGTTTAGAACAGTTAACATTGTCCAATAAGTATAACTTAATACTGCATATATTATATATCTATTATATTAATACATCAGCGAATACAACTGTTGAAGACAGAGGATGTAATTACTTGATTCACAAGTGTTGCCACTTCAATGCTATATATTTTTACAGTAGTGCTTGGCTAACCCTTGGACCATAAGATAATTTACAGACGACAGAAATGTACTCAGTATATAGATGACTTTTCTATTGGCTGTTAAAAGAAAGAGTATTCTCTGATCCTCTATCCCAATTATCCAGATTGTTTTAATTTGACAGTCATCATATAGCATGATTTCTAGAGGAATTAGTATGGAAAAGCAAAACCACTTTGCATTATCACTGTGCATTGTTGTGGCACAGACAACTTTTCCACCAAAGCAAAAATTTACATTGACTACCATTGAGATAGAAGGTAATTGTATCTGTCCTCATCATTTTAACTAAGCTGGAGTATACATCAAACATCAGACAATAAGAGATTTTGCTTCCAGTATAAAAACAAGAGTTCTGCACATATGAAAAGCTTCCTACACAGTATGTTTGTAGCAGTTGTTTCTAAAGTGACTGAAGGTCGGCTGAACTTTTCAGTTTGAATCCAATTAACAAAAATGACTAGGGTTTACTGTGACAATTTGCAGAAGATCAAACTGCATAATATCACATATCCATTAAAGAACGCATGTTTAAAGTTAGGCCTGATACTGTCACTGGTATACAGCTCACAAAACTTTTTATTTAAGCAGGCAGAAGACAAAACCAATCCAGACAAATCTAGCTTGTTATGCCTCTTCCAGAAAAGAAAATAAATGTATAAAGTTTTCATAAATGCAGTGAAGTTTGAAGAAAAGGTGAGAAGAATGAAATGTTAAGATCCTCTTGGGGGGTGGGGTGGGGGGTGGGAACTATAGTAAGGAAATGTATACAGGTTAAAAGAACAAAAGAAACCAAAAGCCTGCATTTCTGATGACACTTTAATGATCTAATAAGCCCATGAAGCCTGGTCTTGAATTGCTCCTTGTGCTTTTCTACAGACTGGCCCTTTCTTCTGTACTTTCATGTAAACTGGGAGTTTACAGCCATATACTGGACTAAGGGAAGACTGACTACATTCACATTGGCACAAATCACATACAGTACTTCATACACCCAAAACATAACATCTCATTTCAATCCATTAATTTCAAATGCAATAATCATCAAAACACAAATGATTTATGGAACAATCATATACAAATGTGCAATAGCAGCATAAAATACATAAATATGTTGTTACCATGGCAAATAATCTATGGAATAACACTGAGAAAGTCTCATGCAATGAGAAGGCAAGAAATGATGCCAAGCTCTCCAGCAATGTACTGTAGCAACACTTGAGGGGCCAAGCACATCTCTAAGCTTTGACATGCTGCACCTGAAACACACCTGAAGCAATCAGACCTCATGGAACGGTTGTTAAAATAAGGGCAAAGAAAGGTTTCATTCAGAACTTTAAACAGAGAAGCCCTGGTATGGAATGTGACTGTCACTATTCTGTGGGCTTTCTTAGATCAAGGGACCCACATCCTAAGCCCACAGGACCACAACTTACAGGGTTTGGAGATTTGGCCACTCTGTCACCTACAAAAACACTTGGAAATATGGCAATGCAAGCAACTGAGTAATTCATTAGAGACTGTAAATCAAAACTGGTGAAATAGAGGTGATTTTTCAGCACTCCACGGTCATATACCAACTCTCTATCAGTAGCTTATGCTGAAGCAAGATATGAGGGCTCTATACGTCTACATTTCTTATAGAGCATTCCTTTTATTTTTCCCCACTCGTCACAATTACTGTCAGAGTAACCTACAGGAGTGATGCATCATTCATGACCTCCTAATCCCGCACTGGCCTCCATGTCATGGTTTCTCCATTGCTCAGACATTCCCCACAATGACATGGGTCCTTGAAGGCAGACTGAACAGGTCCCACTGTCTGGCAGCATGGCAGAACACATTGAACTCATCTAACAGAGACACTGCCTCACACTCATGAGCATGTTCAGTCTATGGAAACCTACTGTACTTTAATCAAACCTTTTTACATGTATTTCAATTTGCTGTTTTGCTGAAAGAAATGAGATAGTACTGCAAATCCTGCAAGTAGGATATTTTTCTAAGTATTTCAAATTGTAATCATCCTTGCACAGCAAGGGTGCCCAACCACCCGATCGATCACAAGAAGGTTTGGCAAAAAATAAATGGGCTATTTGACTATTTACTTTTTTGATAGCCTAAAAATTCATTCAGATCTGTGCATGTAATGTCATACATTTTACTGCCCTTGTGTGTGTTTAAGTTTTGTCGAATGGGTAGCAAAAAGTTCCCTGAGTGCTGGCTGACACCGAAAAAAAGGCTACAGGAGCTCCGTAGAGAGTGTTGTGTGTGCTACCCAAGCACGTTCTCTTGGTTATTGCCAGACGAACCCCACATTTACTACAGGGCATAGTGGAGCAAAACAGACTGGTCGTGACAAATTCGCCAAGTTTGATAAGTTTGATTGCTTATTTGATAAATGTAGTGTTTGAGCGTAAATGATGAAGCAAAGAGACAGAAAACTTACCGCTATCACAAGGAATGGGAGCATGATTATTTTTTTATACTTTTGCATTCAAATCTGCAATGCTAGCGTCTACGCGAAAAATGGAAATATAGAACAACATTTGAAAACCGTACACAAAATGTATGATGTGGACTTTCTCGCTAAAAGTGAGTTACAGAAAAGAAAAGTGGAAAAATTAAAATCTCGATTAGTAGCAGTCGGTTTTCACGAGGCCTAATACAAAAGGGATAGCGGTAATCATCTCATCGTTCCGTTTGAGCCACATCCTGGCTAAACAAAAAGTAATTCAGGGATCGAGAAGTAATAAAAAAAGCGTTTGCTGAGGCTGCCAACTTGCTGTTTGGAGATTTCAAAATCATACATTTTTTGCGAAGTTCAGACAGCTGTTGTGTCTGAAATCAGAGTTTCTCAAGTCATCTAAACATGGTGATTGTGTCCAATTAGAGGATGACCAGTGGCTTCCAGATTTAGCATTCCTCACAGAATTGACTGAATTGAGCTGAATGTCGAGCTGCAGCGACAAAATAAAAATGTCATTGACATGATCAGCAGTGTCAACACATTCAAAAAAAATTATAAGTGTTCTCAAGTAAGCTTCTCAGCGGCAATGCTCACATTAAGGGAGGATATATTTTCTTCTAAAATTATGAACATTACTTGTTCACTGTAACATGAGTCACTTGCTTTTCTGTTATTGTACTGACATACCCACAGTCTGTTTTTCCTATATCAGAGCTTCAAATTCACACTATTACGCTAGATCACACTGGACTGGCAAATGAAAAAGTAGATCTTGCATTAAAAAAGGCTGGACAGCCCTGTTGTACAGGCATACTGATGTAGCTCTGGTTCTGAACAACTTCTGTATACAGTATTTATTGTTCTTGTACTTCAGATCCCTGTTGCACTGAAGTGGAGTTCCTCACAAACTATAGCACATCTGCATTACAACTGCATTACAACCAGTGGTATCTTAAAAACAGTAAAGCAAACTGCTTTTTATAAATGCCTTTTTTATGAGCATCATGTCTTGATTTTTATGAAAGTATACATTTAATGCCATCAATTATACTGTGCTGGTTAATGTTACCAATTAGTCTTTTATCATAGGCTATAAAGAATTAATGTGAAGTTGCAAGCAAATAAAAGACACTAAAATGGTCTATCAATTAAAACTACATTTTATAGTCTTGATGGTACAATGCCCATAGGGCTTTGGAAAAGTAACAGCATTCAGTTATTGCTGTGCACTTGGGTCAACTTAGCAAATATTCAAGCAATTTAACTTCTCTGCATCTCATTTGATTAGACATTAGGGGTGGAAAAAAATCAGGTCAAGATCCAGAAGGGGCAGAGGTACAGAGCACTTAGCTCAACATGTATGATTTTGTGAACACTATAGGTGCTCAGACTAAGAGTAATTTATCCTTGTGCCCCAGGGCTGCTTTATAATAGAATAGCTGTTATGCAAGGACTCTGAGCACTTAATATCAGAGGAATGCATTGCCTGCAGTTTCTAAAACATGAATTTTGAAAGTAAAGTTTTCTTAAATGTCAAACAATGACTTTGGCATGAAGGATGAATCAGTTCCACCTGATCTACAGAAATAAATATGACGTAATATCTCATTTTCACAAAACACCAGCCCATAGATTTGCAAAGTCACTCCAGTGCATCCTTTACCTGTCATAGTAGACTATTCCATTGAAAGTAACTGCAAACCCCAGTAGTCTCAGGCAATCAGTTGAGTACACTACATTGCCAAACAATAAATTATTCCCTCAGTCAAAAAAAACTGTTTGTTAAAATACAAATTACTATAGTTTACCACAATTACCAAATTCTGGCAATAGGACTTATGAAAGATCAGATTTGTGTCCCATGCTGGATTAGTATGTTTTAAGTTGGAGAATTGTGTATCTTTTGTGTTCATCAAACAATATTAATGGTCATTCTGCCATCATCCTCAACACTACAAATGTCAATTAACGTGCTGCTGTGGAATTTTTGCCGACTCTGGCAGAATTCAGTCTCATGCAAATCACACATTTTTACCCCCTGATACTTTTATGAGAGGCCATCTAATGTTCTTACTGGACGCTAGCATCTTTTCTGTACTGTATCTTATTAATCCTGTGCAAATCAATTTTGTACAGAGCTGATTTTCACATTAAAAACAGCTTTTAAAAGCATTAACTTGTTTTTTCACACAGGTTTTAAAGACTTACATTTATCCTACTCAATGCCTAAATGTTGTACCAGTTAAGGTCATTACTGTAGAGCCACAGTCACAGGCAACTGACTAAAATTAAAAGCAGAGATAACACCTAAAATAAAACTGAAATCCTCATGGCTTCTTTGAACCATTCAATCTGGATTCATTTCCACTTCTTTTGTGCCAGTGATGGCAAGCTCTACACCTCAGGTTTTTTTTGGGGATCACTTGGATATCTACCTTCTTGAGCCTTTAACCACTGTAGACTTAAAGGAAGCTAGAAACTCCAATGGACATTGGCCATCAATCCTTTCATTCCTCTTTACAAAGACTACTGTAAAGACATTCACAGGTGCTTATCAGACCTTAAAAATACCAGAACAAGTACAGTTTCATTTGCAGAGCTTGTGTAGCTACAGTAGTTGCACTCAGAGCTGGATATTGTCACGCCTCCAGCAGCTGCAAGGCACAGGAGAGGGGGATTTCCTAAGAGTTACAGCTCTGTCCTCCCATGCTCACTGGCTGGATCACTGTTCTGCAGTGCTAGAACAGCTGGCCTGTTTGTTTCCTCTGTATACACCTCCCCTGGGAGAGGAACTATTATTTTACAAGAAAACTATGCCTGGAATGTGCCATTTGGGACTCATTTAGCGGATTTCCATCGGAGTTTCTTTATCTTTGCCTGGGAAAACAGATTCCACACACAAGCTGAATTTAGCATAGTGCTGGCCCTATAACCCTTCACACAAAACAGCCACACAAATCTCAGACCCGATTTATTCTCAAGGACTGCTTTAATGGGAGTGTTGAATTGCGGGAGACAACAACAGCACTAAAAGAGAGCCAGTTATTTATACAGTATGAACAGTTCAACTCATGATGTTGTTCACCAATGAACTCAAAACACAAAGTCAGAAGCTCTTGTTTTGTGCAATATGACAAAGAGGATTTATGAGACAGCATTATGGCATTTTTGGACTGCTTTTATAAAAACAAAACTACCTCCTATCAGTAGGTGTTGAACATTTGTTTTGTAGTAATACAGTAGTGTGGTACATACTGTATAGCAACATTGCAACCACAACATTTTGGGACATGACTGAACTTTTAGAATGTCCTATAAACCTACATATTAAGCATTACTAAATACAAATTTTCATAAACTGCTCACAACTCTTATTGAAAGAATGTCTTACAGTCTTGATATACTGTACAATTAATTAATCAACAGTATACAAATAATGACTTTAATTTTTCAACTGCATATTTGGAATATTGATTGAATGTGTTTTTTTATCAATTTGTAACTGACCACAATAAACCTGAGTGAGTGTTACATAAGCACTTAAGCACCTCATTAGCAAGAGTTAGTTGGGCACGGAAGATGAGATGACCTAATCTGTTGAATAACAAGCCTTCTATCCATCCATATTCTATCTGCTTTATCCAAAACAGAGTTATGGGGAACCTCAGCCTACCCTGGCAAGCAACAGGCACACCCTGAACAGGACACCAGTCCACTGCAGGACAGATAAAACGCACTCACACCAGGGCCAATTTTACAGAAGCCAATTAACCTACCAGTTGGATTGTGAGAGGAGGCCAGAGCACCTGGAGGAAAACCCATGTGAACACAGTGGGAATATACAAACTCTGTAGCACCCCAGGAATTGAACCCAGGGCCCAGCCCTGAAAGGCAGCAATGCTACCCACTGCACCATTGTGCCACCCTTGTTCAAAATTACAGAAAGAAAAACACAGAAAATAACCAACATATCCCCTTATCAATGGAACACCATGTTTATGACATTGGTCTGTTGGAGGCTGAACTATGTCAGCACACTCTTGCTTTCTGTCACTGCTAGAAAACTTCAAATCTGGCACTTCTGCCACACACAGTAAATCACAAAAAGATTACAATCTGTGAGACCATTAGTCACACAGTTTGATGACAAGGTCCAGGTGTGAGTGTCAGAGAAGGATTGTTTAGTTGTTCCAAAACTCCACTTGCATTGCCTGATGGCAGCCTGATGTGGTTGATGGGATCTTGCTTGTAGTCCTTCCTGATGTCATGACATCTTTCCTCCTGCTGCCCGCATAACCATGCAACTGTCTCATATCCTAAGGAAGACAGATCGGATGCCCTACTTGCCAGACCTGAGCCTCCATTTTAAAAGCTGTGTCTGGAATGGGATAAAAGCCCATCAGACATCTTCTGAAACCCTGTAAAAAGCTTTCAATGCTGATATACAGGTCTTATTGCTTCCAGACTTACTTTATTTGCTTACTTGCTTGTCTCTTTCACAAGACACCTGCCATTCAACCGTTTTAATGACAAATGTTAATCGCCATGAGGAATGTACCAATGTTATATCTTCAATTAGAGTGCCAGTGCACCTGCTTCAATGACTGTCAGTCTAGATAACTGTAAATTTCTTGCAATTATATGCTACATTTCTTTTGATTCTTGGTATCTATACATATACACTTTGGGGTGTAAAGGTTTTTTGTTACCTACTGTACTGTATCTCCAGATTTTTCAAGTCCTAAAAATTATTCTTCACTATAATTTTCTGTGTGGAATTAAGCTCTCCTTATTCTTTTGGAGCCAACACCCCTAAGTATTGCAGTTTCCCATATAACCTCTATATACTGTACAGTATATAGCAAAGGTTCTGGTATATAATTGCACATTTAGCTCTGATTAAAGTACAGACAATAGCACAGGCAGGTTTCCCTAACAAAAGGAAGTCAAATTTATAGAAGAGGACACAGATGTAATTAAGTAGGAAGTACTAGAAAATGAATCAATTTTATTTGGAAAGAGAAAACTTCAGCCAAAAATCAGACAAAGGGAAGGCCTGGAAAACAACTGCATACAAAGTAAAAGCTGTGGATAAAAAAAACAGCGCATGATGTTTCTGGTAAAGAGGTGTGGTAGGGGACATCTCCCGACAGAAGGATGGTCATCCTTCAGCTCAAAGCACATGGGTGATATAGTCTGTTTATCAAGCCGATATCTCACACAACCTGTGCACTTGACTGGCCTAGGAATGATACTGTACAGTATATTCTATTGTAAGGTTATGCTAATTTCCTCCTATCTGTTCTTATTTAAGCATTGTTAACTGTGCCTTGGTTTGCAACACTTCTTAATAGCTTCAGTAGAGGTTGTTAATGTTTCTGTTTGAGTAAATGCTGTCTTACATTCATTGTGAAATGCAATGATCACATATCTAGCCATTTAAACTGCCACATTTATAACTAGTTACCTACTGTACAACATTAGTAAGTATTACAAATGGACAATTTACTGTTGTCCCTTTCACTATTTGAAATAAAGTCTAAAATAAATAATTTGGCATCCTACTAAAAGAATTAGTATAACCATGTACTGTATATTAACTGTATGCCAAAACCAATTCATTTAAGGTGAGAAACTGAATTTATCATCATAACTTCTTAAAGCAGACAGGAGGCAGTACAGGTATCTGATTTGGAGTTACAACCGGGTTTTATAAATCTGATCCTGGAAAGTCCTAATCCAATCAGTGTTATACAGTAGGTCACATGTTTCTAAAGACTAGGATTATATGTTATTTTTTAATAATTTAAGCAAGCGATCAGAGTTTGGTCCCTTGTTTTGTTAGGCGTATGTTAATTATCCATTTCCTAACTGCTTTATCCAATACGGGGTGCCGGAGCCTAACCCGGTAACAGTTAGGTGCAAGTCAGGACGCACAGTGTCCTGTCCACCACAGGCACACACTAACACCAAGGCTGACTTTCCCACAAGTCAATTATCTGAACAGCATGTCTTTGGACTGTGGGAGGAAACCTACACAAGTACAAGAAGAACATATTTCACAAACTCCACTCAGACAGCACCCCAGGACCTAGAACCAAATTCAGGGCCCCAGCGCTGTGAGGTAGCGATGCTGAGCGCTGCACTACCTTGCCACCCAACACTTAACTAGCTTAACCAACCATAAATAAAAATCGTTCCAAGTCTTTAGAAACTGACAATTGAACTGTAGGATTTGGTACAGGTTTGGACCTAAGCAGGTTGCAATGCTCTCCATAGCTGACCTTGCACATGGGGAAAATGGCACTTCACTTTTAGAATAGGGCCTGTTTATTACAATTAACCTAGTAAACCCATGAAAAAAAATGTTTTGATTACTATGAAAGTCCAGTGGAGGACTTCAATTTATTTCAGGGGTGTCAAACACACTTTCTGAAGCACCTTGTGTTTTCTCGGTTTTGAGACAACCCAAGTTGTCAATTTACCAATTAACCCAAATTGTTTTCTTTGGCATATACAGGGTTTTACTTAATATCTTTTACACTTGATTACTCAAAATACTCATAAAAGTGAGTGTGTATTATACTTGTAAGTTGTCTCTGGGGTGTATTATCACACAAATGAGGTTGATGAAGAAATTAAATCGTCTGCGTAAGGAAGAACTCATGTTGGACAAAGCCCAGAGGACACTAAGCCATCTAGGACCGTACAGTATCTGGCACCCCTGATATATTAGGGAACACCTGAATTAAAAATGCATTACCCTGGTAAATTCCTACTGCTCTCCGCTTCTCTTCTGCCGAAGCACTGGATAAGTGACAAATACTCTTCGTTACTTTTTTATCCTCTTATAACTTACGGTATAATTAATAATAGTCAGTTGTCATAATGTTATTGTGCACATTAACGTACGTCCTGTCTATTTGGTACAAATAAACGTGATTCAAGGACCAGGATTTTCAGTGACTTTTCAAATGTATCGTCGCGTGTATTTACCTTTGCTCCTTGACGGCTTCTCCGCAGGAAGGTAACGTAATCAAACTTTTTACACAGTTGTTTAAAAGCGTTTATCGCCAGGATGTTTAACAAGCCAAGGTGCTCCGATAACCAAGTATATGTTTCTTCTGCTTCAAGTTAGTACTGTATATCCGAGTTCAGTCTGTTTTAGACACTTCACTGGTTGAAGTTTAACTTTACAGAATTCACGAAAAGATCGTTTTTGCTGACCGTATGAGCTGTGCGTTTTCCCTTCAACCGTTGTTTGAAGCGAGGAATCCAGCTGCAGCGGCTCCGGCAGTGAGAGGAGCCTGAACACAGACCGGATGCGAACTGGAGTCAAGTTCACTCTCCGGCCGGGCAGCCAGGAGCCGGCAGCTATGGCACAGCGCCAGTGTTTCATGGCAAGGTTGCTATAGCTACTGAACCCTCGCGCGATCAGTTCAGGTGTGCTGTACCTGCTTCCGTACATTGTCCGCAGTCGTCTCGTCAAACACTCGCTTTATGTACTTGAATTATTGTACATATAGATAATCATCAAACTATTTGATTTCCAAAACTATAATTCTCTAAAAAACTGAAAGCATTTTGAAGACTGCAGTTCAGTTAAGAAAACAGTTAAAATAGTTTGTGGTTTGGGTAACGTCATGCTGGCTAAACGCATAGCCTTTACAACCTGCATAAATCAACGTTAAAGTGGCCTCATGCCTCTGCAACACGTGGAATTTCATTTGCTATAAAAGTACCCAGTGTGGTTTAGGGAAAGCCAAAGCCCCACACAGTTTTATGAGTTGTCCTAAAGTCATTAATTTGTAACCCTGTTAATTTCATTCTGACCATTGAAGCGGGTGATTTGTTCAATTAAATAGCTCAGTGGTTGTTTGAAATGGAATCATTAACATCCTGTGAAGTTCAGTTCTTGCATTTAGCTATTTCTTGATTAACTGAACCAGTTTACTTGCTAAAATGATCAAAACCCACGAGTGCTCCAAGTCTTTACATAAAGATGTAAAGGTGACATGTAAGACCTGCTATATTTGGACCACATTTGGCCTTCTGGCAGTACAGTACATACTGTATAGCAAGTTAGTTTCATAAGTACAGATGTGGGCATCAACAGGGTAACACAACTGTCAAATGAAAAAGGAAAATGGAAACTACTTTAAAACACGATCAAAATGCCCACTTTCCTAGAAAACAAACAAAACTCAATTAAAACACAATTTCTGTTAACATGTAAGCCTGTTTTGCTATATAAATTCAGAATCTCATAATGTCTGCTACCCAACATTGTTATTTTGCAGGTTATGGTATCTTAAAAAAAACATTAGAGTTTACAAAATATAGTTGTCCAGTCTGCTAACTGATTCATTTCTTAAAAGTCATCAGGATATTCTTCTTATCAACATGACTCCTATAGCTCTTTGTGTAAAGAAGTGCCCCTATTGTAAATACATTTCCACGCAGCTTCCACTTCTGTTCTCTGGTTTGTGTTTCAGTATTGATTCCGAAGTAGTCAGCAGGATTAACCTTGTTTTTATAACTCTTGGATCAGGACTCTTCATGGTCAAGATTAATGAAGTTCAGTTCCTTTAGCCTATCAGTGGAGGACCGTCCCTTCAACCCCAGAATGTATATGGTTGGTCTTCTCCGGACTGATTCCAAAGCACAAGACCATAACATATGGACCGAAATTGTACTCAATATTTAATTACATCATTACAATACATCATCAATTATATCATCATTGTACACTTTTTATAGATTGCTTATTAATTGGCAGCTGTATGAAGATTAAGAAAACTATGTAAGTAAGAGAGTGGCTTGGCTTCCTACTATGTTGAAACAGCACTGTACATCCGGTGGAATATCAGCACAGTTGTGAGTGAGGGATTATAAATAATATGTTGTGCTTTGGCCGCTTTTATCACACTGCAATTTTACCTCTTAATAAATTACAGCCTCATCTCCTTCTCACTGACGGAGAGACTGGTCTGTCGGCTGTTTCTGAAGGCATGTATTAATACAAGATAATGGGGTAAAACCATTGGAGCGTAAAAATGTCCGTAGCAGATTTGGGAAACTAGAGAGAGGGAGTTCAAGTCCCATTAGGACAGGAAGGACACTCTGGGGTTTTAGAAATCGCATTAAAACCAATCTATATATTTATGATGTTATACACAATTTTTAATCTGGGCCCTTCAGTTTGTTAAATAACAGCCTTATCTTACTGCTGTAAACTTGCAAGTTATTTATAATTTTATAGTACTTAAAATATATTATAGTTAAAAAGTTCTTAATTCCACTCTGAAAACTATAAAGAAAGAACACAAATTTTCAGCACTTGAGCCTTCATGCATGGCTGCTTCTAAACTGGCACAGTCTTCTTTAGTGATGATGTAACTAATGATGGCAACATCAGAAAGTTTGGAAACATTTTTTACCTGATTACATAGTTTTTATCTGCATATGAAGATACATCCGTACTTACTGGACAGGCATCCTGAAGATAATCCAGAACATGTGACCAATACAATCAAGGAGGTCATTAGGAGAATAAAGTGGAAAATGTCATACTGGCCAGGTAAGTCTCCAGATTTTAATCAATCTAAATGTGAGTTTTTTCTGAATCCTGACGAAAGACTTTAAATCAGAACAAGAACAGGCAATAATTACACAAGGAGTTTGCTGAACTCAATGGGTCACAGACGTCTTACAGTTATTGCCTCAAAAGGATGTGCAACAGTATACTAACTTCCACACTTGAAATTGAAATTTTAATAAATTAAAAGGGAAAATGGAATCTAAAACACGATAGAAAATTTCAGTTTTCCTAGGATATTCTACTTATCATTGATGATAATCTCATGAACACAAATACAAATTGCTTGATTGTAAAGCAAAATGGGTTTTGACTTTGCTGTTACAATGCTTTTGACAGTCCCTATAATACTGGTGTGACTTTGTATTATAAACAGTACAGATGATTTTCTGTACTTGGTGTTACTGTGCTTTGCCATAGTTTCACGTTTGGTATCATATTTCATCTAGTTTTACCATGGTTTTGCTGTACTTACAGATCTTTACTCAACTAATACCATCATAAGGCGCAGTAAAATTTCAAGATTCCTTTCCCCATTACAAAGTAGGCTTCAACATTGTTCACAAAGTTAGTGAACAAAGTACCAAAAACATCCCTATGTGTTTTATCTCCTTTGCAACTTCACATTCTTAACACAAGACAGTGCTGTGGAAAAACTCACCAATTAAAACAGTCACTCTTATTTATTTAAAGACACAGTCATTTAGGCCTTTGTGTGTTTTGAGTTGTGCTGCAAAGTTATATCTTGTTTTTCTGGGGGTAAATGTCTTCAAAACAACTTCTGCTATAAATGCTACTGAAACTAAGCAAGCATGTCAGATCTTCACCTGGTATGGGTTTAGTTCCCCAGACAAAATGTGCAACTGTCCTGATTTTACTTGATTTCTAATAATTACTGTATTCATCCATTTATTTTCCATGAATTTTCTAACCGCTTCATCCCATTTAGGGTAATGGGAGCCTACCCCAACAATCAGTGGGTGCAAGGCAGGGTACACCCTGGACAGGACGCCAATCCATCATAGAGCACACATACAGTAAACACACACACACTCACAAGAGGGACAGTTTTCCCAGAAGTCAACCTACCAGCATGTCTTTGACTGTGGAAGGAAACCGGAGGATAAGGAAAACATACAAACTCACAGACAACACCCCACTTATGGAATTGAATACAGGGCCCCAGAGCCTCGAGACAACAATGCTAACCACTGTGCCCCTGTGCCTCCCCATTCCTGTATCATACTTGAAAAATGTTTATACAATCTTTAATCAGAGTTCAAAAATTGCAAAGAGAGCTGTACACTAAGATTACCATCAATATTAAGATTTTTAATTTATTCTAGCACTCCAGAATGAAACCTTGAAATGCTGGTGCAGACAACATATTGCTTTGTAATTTACAGCAGAAGCTGTATGTGCACATA